>NC_092873.1:497062081-497362081 GCF_028372415.1 Notamacropus eugenii
GCACATTGATGCACTGTGGATGCAGCTGGGAATTGCTCTAACCATTCTGTAAAGCAATTTGTAGCTATGCCTTCAAGTCATGAAACTCTGCAGACCTTTGACCCAGTGATACCACTGGCAGCCTTTACCCCCAAAGAGATCAAAGAAAGAGGAAAAGGGCCCATATGTACAAAAATATTTATAGTGTTACTTTTTGTAGTAGTAAATTGCTGGAACCTAAGGGGTTCATTAATACATTAATACACAAGAAACTTGTAAAGTAGTTGAGTTTCCCATGGTAGGAAAAGCAAGTCTTTTTCAAAAAATCACCTTGTCTTGAGAACTATCCCTTCTCTGTTATGTTGTTCAGTCATGCCTCACTCTTTGTGACCCCCTTTGGGGTTTTCTTGGGAGAGATACTGGAGGGGTTTGCATTTCCTTCTCCAGCTCATTTGACAGATGAGGAAACCGAGGCAGACAGGGTGAAGTGACTTTCCTAGGGTCACACAGCTAGTAAGTTTCTTGAGGTCGAATCTGAACTCAAGAAGATGATACTTCCTGACACCAGGCCTGGTGCTGTGTCCACTACACCACCTAGCTGCCCATCTTACCTTAAAAAATATATATTAGAAGTTTTTACTGATACCTGTAATTTGCATCCTGTGGTCATCTAACTTCCTTGCTGTGAACCTTCCTTTGTCACAAAGAAAAACAGTATAGACAAACCAACTCCTCAACTGAACAGAACTGAGTATATACAACATCCTGTGCCCATACCCTCCCCCTTTCCTTTTTTATAAATTTTTTTAAAGCTTCCAAAGTAAGAAAAGCTTGAGCACTTAAAGCTGGGATTTCATTGGTATAGAGAATTTCCAGTGGAAATTATATCACTAATGTAGATGGAAATTCACCTGGAACTATAATCTTGCTTCAACCCCTTGAGAGGCTAAGCAACTTACCCAGGGTCACAGATGGAGCATGAGGTGCTTCAGAATTAGCTTGCTGTCCACTACCCTCTTGGACAACTGGGATAAGTAATATGGACTTTTTTTAGGATCATAGCTTTAGAAATGGAAGGAACTTTGGGGGTCACCTAGTTCTATCCTCTCTCTTACAGTAAGGGAAACAGAGGCCCAGGGAGTGTATAGTGGCTTTTTCTAGGATATGTTCATTTTAGTAACCTGCCTGGTCTCAACTCCTCCAAGGGCAGTAATAAGAGCAAAGAAGACCATGAGAGGGTTACTTTAGACCCGAATTCTGGCTAGAAAAGAGGCTTTGGACATCTGGGCTTGCCAAGTCACACAAGTCTGCTGCACGGACAGACACGGCTTGTTTATTATTCACTATATAGTCCTTCATCTTGTTAGTTCTCTCTCTCTCTCTCTCTCTCTCTGTATTTCCTGAGCACATGATCCTAAATGTGTAGACATTTTCTTTACCTTAGAGGTACGAGAGGCAGCGCAGGGTAGTACATAGCCAGCTAATGTCATCAAAAACATCATCTGAGACCTGGACTCCAGTAGCCCCTCTGACACATGGTCTATCTGTGACCTTGGGGAAGTTGTTTGGGCAACCTCTGGGGTCCACATGCGCACACACACACACGCACACACGCACACACACACACACACACACATCCCCATGCTGTTTACTCTCTAGGTAACCTTGAGCAGATCACTTCACCACAGTGGGTCTCAGTTTCCTCATCTGTAAAATGAGAGAGGGTTTGGGAAGAGCATTCCCTGGAGAGGTCCTGGGGAAATCTAGGTTGGAATTCCATCTCTGCCACTTACTATTTGTGTTACCTTGGACAATTAATTCACTTCACTTTTCTAATCCAGCGTCCTCATCTGCAAAATGGGGGTGAGGAGTGGGCAAAGGTTCTTCAGGGCACTTACCAACTCAAAATTTTATACATCATCATTATGACCGTAACACACTCTTTATATAGCATTCACTATGCACCAGGCACAGAGCTAAGCACTTTACAATTATTTTCTCATTTGATCCTTGCAGCAGCCCTCTGAGGTAGGTACTATTATGATCCCCATTGAGGCAAGCAGAGTAACTTAAGTAACTTGCTCAGGATCACTTAGCTAGTAAGTGTTTGGAATCGGATTTGAATTCAGGACTTCCTGACCATCCTCTGGGTGACTAGCTGCCCCAAATGTGGCTTCTTTGGATCTCATTTGCTCCACCTGTAAAATGAGTGTCCCTAGGGATAATTTTTAAGATTCCTTGCATCTCTAAGGATCTATGAGTGAACTTCAAGACTAGAGATCTTTTATGTGTCTTTTTATCTGATTCTATTTATTGGTTTGTGTATCAGTGGTGCCTTCTGCTCCTGGGAACGAAGTGTAAGCAGGTTCATCTACTATGCTGCTGTTCAATTGTGTCTGGCTCTTTGTAGCCCCCATGGAATCCCCATGGGTTTTCTGGGCAAAGATACTGGAATGGTTTGCCTTTTCCTTTTCTAGTGGATTAAGACAAACTGACGTTAAGTGACTTGCTCACGGTCAAACAGCTAATAACTGTCTGAGGCTGGATTTGAACTCAGGTCTTGCTGAACTTGCTGCCCTAGCACTCTATCCACTGAGTCACCTAGGGAATGAGAGGTCCACAGGGGACGGGTGGAGCTTTCTTGGGATTTTCTTTCTCCTCCTCTGAAACTCTGAGTCATCAACAATTTCCATCCCCTACATGGGGAAGTTTTATTTTCCTTATTTACTAACATTCATTTAGGCTGGTTTCTGGGATACCCAAAATATGCTGTGATTCAGTCAGAGATTCTAGAGTACTGTACAAATTACTCACTCACTTGACATTTGGGGAATTTTCCCCCCCAAATGTTAAGGGAGTATTTGACAAGACACAAATTGCTATTTCCATAAAATCTTTTTGACTCTGTGGATGGGTGGCAGCCTTCCTAGAGCTGGTTGCCTTCACTTCCCTTCCTCTAATAACTGGAATAATGACAAAAGGTGGTATTTTGGTCCCCCCCCCACACTTTCTTTCCAGTAGGGGAAGTGAGGGGGGAGATGTTATTGCCCTAACTGAATACAATGGGGCCATTTAGGCAGAGGTTCAAAGTCTAGGGGGAAGGGATCATGGGGAGGGAAATTTCTTGAGTATCTGTGGCCATGAAAACTTGTTTGACAATGTTTTTACACTGAGGCCTGAATCAGATGACAACTCCTGCTCTTTGGAGGTTTGCCTTATCATGACATTGTTTTCAAAGTCAAACAAGGCATTCTGTGTTAAGAGAACATGAACCCCTCTCATGCACCCCTCCCCTCTCCACACCTCTCCCTGCTGGCCCTGCAGCAAACTTACCACCCTCACATTATTTTTGGCATTAGACCATACAGCTGAAACAAGGCCTTAACCGTGGGACAGGGTTTTCCCCCATTCCCTATCGTTCCTGGTGAACAAAGATAGTCATGTATTTTAGAGCTGGGCATCAGGAGGGTAGGATAATCAGAATTGAAATGGATGAGGCCTTGAAATCCTTGGGAGGCAAAATATAGCCTTAGTCATGATGGAGGGAGGAGGCCTTCAAAGAAAGGGGACCTCAGAGGCATACTGCTCAATGGGTCTTGTGTCTCATATCTCATCTAAACCTAACATTGAATTAGTTGGAAGAGGAGAGACAGCAGGTAGATAGACTTGAAGTTGGAGGACTGAGGGGTTCAAATCTTGCCTCTGACACCTACTAGCTATGTAAATCAACCAATCGTTCAACACCCATTTATTAAGCTCCTATTGTTGCCAAGCACAGTGCTGGGTCCTGGGTTATAAAGATGGAAGAGAGATTGCAAAAAGAATGTTAGATATGGAGTCAAGAGACCTGGGCTGGAATCTCTGAATCAGGTGATTGTTGACAAGTTATTTTATGTCACTGAGTCTCACTTTCCTCATTGGTAAAATGGGGAGGTCAGACTGGATGACCTTTAAGTTTCCTTCCAACTCTCAAACTGTGGTCAATGAAATTTCATCTCTCAGTGGACCTAGGAAACTCACTATCTATAAATTATAGATTGAGGTTGATAATAAATCTGCAATCTGTACTGGAGGAGGGAGTTTCCACCCCAGGAGCTCCCTATATAGAGGAAATCACAGGTTCTAATCCCCTCCCTCCAATGAATGAATGAATGAATGAATAAGAGCATGAAACCACATATTTTCCTGTTAGTTACCTTGGTATTATTTCTTCCCTATTTCTCGTATTTTTATCTTTCTTTTACATTGTAAGGTCTGACTGTGTTCTCTACTTCCTCTAGTGCCTTAAGTGCATCATATAGTACTAGGTATATACTAGGTGCTTAACAAATGGGTATTGAACTCTCATTCATGGGGAAGAGCTGGTAACAAAATTCGTAAGAAGGAGCTCATCCAATATTGTTGATGGAGATGAGAGAAATTCTTTCTCTACTTTCTATAGATGCCAAAGCAATGTGGTATAGTAGGAAGAGCCCTAGAGCAGGCTAGGTGGCACAGTGAAGAAGACTTGAGTTCAAATCCAAATTAGACACCTAGTAGCTTTGTGACCCTTGGGCAAGTCATTTAACCCTGTCTGCTTTAGTTTCCTCATCTACCAAATGAACTAGAGAAGGGAAGACAAGCCATTCCAGTATTTCTGTCAAGCAAGTCCCAGATGGGGTCATGAAGAATTGGACATGATTGAAATGACATAATAATGACAAAAGATATTCCTGGACTGATAAGACCAGAAATTGAATCTTGCCTCTTTTACTGATGACTGAGGTGACCTTGACCAAGTCTCTGGGTTCCAGTTTCCTCTTCTGGAAAGGGAGGCCCAATCTTTCTGCTCTGAATCTGTGGTCCTCCTTAACTAGTTGAGATAGAGTTGGGGGGATCTTAGAAAGATCAGAGCCATTGGGAGCAGAAGATCTGGGTTTGACTCAGTGCTTTGCCATATGTACTTTACAGTGTTTAGTCTTTCAGGGCCTCAGTTTCCTCATTTGTAAAATGGAAAAAAAATGAGACCTACAGTAGGGGCTACCTCATAGGGCTGTTTTAAGGAAATGAATCCATTTTTAAATCTTATAGAGTCAAATCAGCTAGCCTAGCTTCCTTCCCTCCGTCCCCACCCCATCCCAAAGGCTCTATCTTTAATGTTGACAGACTAGCAGCCCACCAATGTCAGCTATTATCATTATTAAGCCACAGAAGCCAATCATCTCCTCCTCCCCCCAAACCCCCCAGGGAACCCATACTAGTTATGTAACACTCAGGTTGGTAGACCCTTGATGAGAAATGTTTATTTTCTATTTCCTTTCCTCCATGGCACTGCTCATTCTGTTAAAAGCTTTGACTCCGTATCAGTATTAACAGTTACTAGCTCAGAATGCTAATTGATGCACAGATGGATTTATTTTCCTGGAATTTAGTTCTTTACAGAAAAAGAACCAAACCTGAATAACTTTGAAGGTCAGCTAGACTCACATGTGTTAAATTGTTGGGGAGGAGGAGTCAGCAGAGGTCAGAACCTCATTCTCACAACTGTCCTGTGAGGTGGGTAGTGCTGATGTTATTGTATCCTTTTTATATAGATGAGAAAACTGAGGACCTGAACTGTCTAGTGACTTCTCTACATCACAAAGTCAAGAAGTGTCTGAGTCGGAGCCCAAACTCAGGTCCCTGGTTCTGAAGTCACTCATTTTGCCATGGTGACTGGCAATCAGGAGAGATGGGTTCCAGTCTTGATTCTTCTATGAATTGGCTGTGTGACATTCTGGGGCCTTAGTTTCCTTCTCAGTCAAAGGAAGGAGTTGAACTGAGTGTTGCCATTGTTTCCATGGAGCTCTAAAATGATATGACATAGACACAAGACCATGGTGGATGATCTATTATAACCTGGGGTTTTGTTGAGATTGCTTGTTAAGAACCCCTTTTACCAATGCAGATTCTCAATCACGAAGAGAGCTGCTTGGGGTACTAGGCAGTAAACGCACTTGAATAGACTCTGAGGCTAGATCTCCATCCTCTCTGCCCCATTTGAATAAAGTATGTAATCTGATATGTAACATAATCTTATATACAAGGCAGCTAGATACTGTAGAGGATAGATTTCAGGCCTGGAATCAGGAAGACTCATCTTCCTGAATTCAAATCCAGCCTTGGACACTCACTAGATCTCCATCTAGTGTGACCTTGGGCAAGTCACTTCACCCTGTTTGCCTCAGTTTCCTCATCTGTAAAATGAGCTGGAGAAGAAAATGGGAAACTACTCCAGCATCTCAGCCAAGAAAACCCCAAATGGGGTCATGAAGAGTTGGACATAACCCAACAACAAAAATATGACCAAAAAAACAAAAATAAAGAGATAACCTCAGAGTCAGAAAGCTCTAGGTTCAAGTCCATCCTGACTGTTATCACCGTGGGCAAGTCACTTAACTGCTAAAGGCTTCGAGTAATTCTCTAAACCTGTTAACTTCAGAGTAAGTGTTGATCTACATTAGTAAATGATCTCCATTGGTAGTTCCCAGTACCAAATAAAATAGGTCTAGTCCCCACCCCCTTCCAAAATCTCATATATAACCAATGAGGAGAGGCAGTATGGTGTTAGCAGGGCAAGCATTAGTATTGGAATCAGGAAGATCTAGATTCAGGTCCTGCCTCTGGACATCTATGAGGTGGATGACCTGGGTCAAGTCATTTAATTTCTCAGTGCCCCAGGCTACTCTCTCAGATGATAAATTTCAAACCAGTCACCCATTTGCAATAGTGAGGGGAGTTTCCACACCCACATAGATGAATCATATCTCTGAGTCCAAAAATAAAGAATATAATGCAGTTTTAGTTCTCTAGAGAATTTTGATAAAGGGGAAGCAAACTCCATTCAGTAACCCTCCTTCCTCCTTCTCCCTTCATCACCCATCAGATGTCAAGCAGCTGACAATCAGTTACTCCTTTCCACCAGGTTCTGGACACAAGCTCTTTAATCTGAGTTTTTAACATTCGACTTTCTAGCTGGTATGAACTGGCTCCAGCACATCCCTGCCTCTCAGTTTCCTTCACCTTATTTGTAAAATGAAGGTGTTGGACTAAATGGACAATGGAAGTTCCTTGTAGCTTTAAATCCATGATTCTATGAGCCTGGGTAGACTTCCAAGGATCTCCGATTTCTCATTACAAGCTTCACAAAATTGAGTCTCAAGGACCTCTCATCAAGAAAAATTCAGCTCAAGCAATTTCTCCCCTAGGTTAGCGCTGGCCTGGACTTTCCTCACTTTTTCATGGCCCCACCATTAACCTTTGGTTAGCTCTGTTCTCTAGCTTTGGATCCAAACTGGGCTTGTTTGGATTTTTGCCCAGGCTGATAACACATTCCTAACTCTCTCATTAGTGCTCTAATTACAGAAAACTGGGGGTGGGGTGAGTTCACCAAGGCTGAATTTTGAGACTCAGACCATTCCAAACAGACTTTGCTTGATTGTCGATGGGGAGTTGGAAGGCCAAGTTTCTCTCTCTCTCTCTTTTTTCTTTTTCTGCCATTTTTCTTTTTCATTACCTCAGGGCAAGAGGGAGTTGGGGGAGGAAATAAGCATTTATGGAGTGCCTCCATGCTAAACATTTAACAACCATTATCTCATTTAACCCTCACAACAACCCGAGCAGGTAGGTGCTGTTCTTATCTCCATTTTACAGTTGAGGAAACTGAGGCAAGCAGAGGTTAAGTGACTTGCCCAGGATGATGTAGCTAGTAAATGTCCAAGGCTGAATTTGAATTCATATCATCCTGGCTAAAAGTCCAGCAGTCTTATCTACTGTGCTACCTAGGTGTCTTTGCAGTGAGGGTGAAGCAAGCAAACCAACAAACCAACAAAAAACCAAACGTATCAGAAGTGAGGTCAACTCACATTTATTAAGGGCTGGGTGGTGATTTGTGAGCTCTGAAACTGACCGCTGAAGTGCAAATGCCATTTTTAATAACTCTCATAGCACCCCCCACCCAATTCAACTGTTCCTTCCCAAATTCTCTTTGTTTCTTCCAATCTAAATCCAATAAGCATTTATTATTGGATATATGTCAGTACCTTTCATGTTCAAGGTGCCTTGATACGTACCCTAGAGATACAAAGAAGGCAAACAATCTTTTCCCTTAGAGAGCTTCTATTCTACTGGGTGGAGATACAGCTCAAAAACTGACGAGAAGACATAATAACTTGGGGAAGTATAGAGTGCTAACAATTAAGGGAGTTAGGACCTTAAGAAAAGCTAGGAATTCTAACAAGTGGCAAAAAGGGAGAGAATGATTCCTCTTATCCCCTTCCACTTGTTATCCTTTCTTAACAATAAGGTTGCTGCTTAGCCTCTTGCAGGGAGGTTCATTCATTCATTCATGCATTCATTCATGAATTCTTTCATTCATTGTGTTAGATCAAAGGACCACATTAGCAATAAACTGCCCTCCCAAAGTCCATCTCCCTTCAACATCTGGTCAAAGCAGCTTCCAAGACTCAACCTCTGCCTCCCAGAAGGGGCTTTCCCTGCCTTCGTCTCTCCATTTCTCCTGTTTGCTTCTGCAGTCAAGGCCATTGGAAATACCCCAATCCAAGGCTGATGGAAAGGAGGGAGGCAGAGTAAGTTGTTTACTTGTTGTTGGGCTATCTATAGCTGCCAGTGCTGGGCCTCCTTCTAACCTGTGTGACCCTTTTTCTTCTTCTGACAGTGTGTGGGGGAGATGGGGTGGGAGGAACAGTCTCATTTTAGTGGCAGCTCTAGTCATTAGCCTTTGGAGAGAAATATATGTTACCTTCGGAGGGACAAGAGAGAGATAAACCACCCCGGGCTTGGTGTTTTCTTTAGGAACAGGGAGAAAAATGAAGGTGGATGAGTGTGTTTGTATCTAAATGTGAAAACAAGTACATGTGTGAAAGGAAAAAGCACTAGGAAAATGGATGAAGAGAGGGAGTAGGGATAAGTGAGAAGGTAGAAAGAAATAGGGTAAGAGAAAGAAGGAAAGAAAAAAGGAGGTAGAGAGGGATGAGAGAAGGAAGGAAAGAAGGTAGAAAGGGTGAGAGGAAGAAGAAAGAAAGTAGAAAGGGGTGAAAGAAAGAAAAGAAAGAAAAGGGGTGAGAGAAAGAAGGAAAGAAAGGAGGTAGAGAAGAGTGAGAGAAAGAAAGGATGTTTTCTTTTTGTCTTAATACTTTTCCATCTTGGTAGTGGGCAGCCAACTGATGGTCATCGGATCATAAATTTAGAACAAAAAGAGGCCTTCGAGGCTGTCTAGTCAACCCCTTCATTTTACAGATGAGAAAATTGAACCTCAGTGCTGAAGTAATTTGCCCAAGGTCACATATCTAGTAAGTGACTAGGTTGTCCTCCCTGATTCCTGCTGCCCACATGTGTTAGCTTCGTGCCTTAGTGCTCTGGGGATGAGGAGCTTCTGGCTACTTTCTGCCTGCCTGGTCTTATCTGGTGGTGAAAGAGAGCTTTGGAGATGCCATGTTACATATAACATTCCACTTCACAGAGCTGGAGTTCAGCAATGGGAGAGGCCAAACCAGTGCTACCTTATAGGAAAAATGTGTTGAGCTGGATTTTTCTTTTGATTAGAGGCCCTTGAGATCCACGTTAACGTAGGTGATGATGGATGAGGAGGAGAAAGGAAGAGCTGTGTTCTGGTTCAGATTCCATGTGCATTTTTATTGCCCATCAAGCAGCTTAGGGAATTCTTTCACTCACCTTGCTAAGACAAAACTTTAATGAAGTTTCCCAAACTTATTGCCCTCAACTCATGGGTTTTCCTTTCAGGCTGGTTGTTTGGTATAGAGTCATATTTAGGAAGACCTGAATTCAAATTCTACCTCTCATACTTAGTAGCTCCAGGAAGGTTATTTGATATCTACTTGGCTTCAGTTTCCTCACCAATAAATTGAGAGTATTTGGATTCAATGACCTCTCAGGTCCTTTTTAGCTTTAAGTCTATGTCCCTTTTATCTAGTGCGCTGTAAGCAAGATGGCATTTCCATGCATCCATCAGTGGTTCTTCACATGGGATTCTCCCTGTTGCCTCTTTCTAAAGGTGTCAGTTGCAACATGTTGAGTGGAGGGAAATGTCTGCGCTGAGGACAGAATAAATAATGTGGTAGTAGTGCTTAACAGGATGCAACTTTGGGCCAAGCTGCCAAATTCCCCCAAATTGGGCCTCACCCATTTAATCACTAATTATTATTCCAACATGGAACTCTTAATTTTGCAAACCAAGCATCTTAAAAATCCAAGCTCTTGTTTATTTGACAGACTGTGGAAACATGTGTCCAGGCTTAATGTATTAGTTTATTCTATAGCAATCAGCTTGTTATTACAACGAAACGAGAACAGGAAAACCAAACTTCATAGAGTCAAATCAGCCATAGGAAAAAAACCCAAAAAATATCTTTTGAGCTTTTTCTTGACTCTATGGCCGGAATCCTGTCCAGTTTGAGTTGTTGTGGGGAGGGGTGAAATAGCAGACACTCACTACTTTGTGTGATTGTGCTATTTGGAGGATAGCATTCGAATGAGACAAACCTCCAGAAATTCTGGAGGTAAAGAGTCTCATCATTCATCCCCATATGTTTGCCTGGGTCAATTGTTTTTTTCTGTATGTAAGTCACTAAAGTTGCCCCTCCCCACCTTTTATTTCACCATGGAGTAACAGTTGGCGGAATTATTTCAATCTTCTAAATTAATTCACTTGGATTGCATTTCTTTTTTTGATCGCCATCCTACCCTCCACCCCCAGTAGACAATGGAGTCCACCAAGAGATTCAGAATTATTGAATGACTGGACAAAACAGTGTTAAAAATTCAACAGTACTAATTACAGACTGAGGAGAATCAAAACCTCTGAATAAATGTCAGGTCAGGAGATAAGCTCTTATCTTAATCTAATGACTCCACAGACTTAATTTGTCAGACCAGCCTAGTTGATGAAAAACAGATTTCTATTCTTTAGTATTAGCTGGAACATCTTTCCAAATCTTTGAAGTTGGATAGTAATACTGTGAGTGTCATCCTTCAAAAATCTCATGATGGAGCCAATTTAATCCCTATTGTCCTGTAGCACTAATTAAAGTTGTGTTATCCCTATTGACCAAATGTCTGAAAAAGGAGTCATTGTACTCTAATCACCCTTAACTTGCTAACTTTTGTATGGTTTCTCCACGATGCTATGTTACATCTGGGAGAAAGTATCTGCAGCATTGGAAAGCAGTGATTTATAGAAAAATCCTCTCCATTTCTTTAGTTAATTTACTCATTAATCTCTAAAACCAATGATCCTGTGAGAGACAGTGCAGTACAATGGAAAGAACATGTGTTCCGGAACCAGAGGACCTGGACTCAGATCTTACCTCTGACAGTCACTGCCTAAATGACCTTGGGCAAGTCACTCAATCTCTGGACCACAGTTTTCTTATCTGTAAAATCAGAGAGCTTTGGACTAGATGGCCTATGATGGCCTTTTTGGCTTGAAATCTACGCTCTTGTAATGATTAATTCAATGAATATTTGTTGAGTGTTTTGAAGTGTGATTGTAGAATAGTATTAGGACCAATGGGAGAGAGAAGCATATGTAAGAAATATCCCTGCCCTCAAAGAGCTTACAATGTACTTGGGGAGACGGGATCATGACATAATAGCAATTTAGAATGAGCAGCAAGATGGCAGAGTGCTGGGCTTGGAGTCAAGAAGACGTCAGTTCAAATCCATCCTCAGATATGTACTAGCTGTGTGATACTGGACAAGTCACTTAATCCTCTTTGCCTCAGTTTCCTCTTCTGTAAAATGAGCTGAAGAAGGAAATGGCAAACCTCTCCAGTATTTTTTGCCAAGAAAACCCCACATGGGGTCACGAAGAGTTGGCCATGACTGAACAAAAACAAGAAGAACAGCAAGAAGAGCAAGAAATTCTTGAGTTGGAAAGGACATCAGAGATCACCTGGTTCAAGACAGTGAAGTTCATTGTACGAAGAAATAGATGACAAAATAACACGCTAAAAAGTGGTACAGATCTGTGCTAGAGGAAGTCAGAGGAGGGAAATTTTATTTTAGAATAACAATAAGAACAGTGCACCTTTTTAAAGCACTTTCCTCACTCAAGTCTGCAAGGTAGGTGTTGTGAGTGTGATTACCCCCATTTTACAGAGAAGGAAACAGCTTTGAAATGGGGAAAAGCTTAGAACTGCCCAGGTTGCCGTGATCCGAGCAAGGCTATGTTTTCAAATATCTATTACTGCCAAGTCCAGGGCTCTTTCTATACCACGCTGTCAGTTGTGGCATGGAATTCTGTGATTCCTGGAAGATGATCTAGGACCACCCTCTCACTTTGTGAAGAAGAAAACAGAGACCCAAATACGTGGAGTGACTTGCTCATGTAAATAAGTTCTAGGAGTCAAAATCAGACTTTGCAATTCCCAGTCCAGTGTTCTTTCTTTTTTTGTGTGTGCTTATTAATTTTTAAAATGAAAAATATACTAGCTATCAAAAAACTATGAAATAAGCAAAATAAAGAAATCTTATATAAAACTATAAACTCCAATTCAGTGTCCTACAGTCACTGGGCTTTCCTTTAAGACTCCATTTTTGTTGTTTATAAGTGCATCTCATTTGTACTAGTCGGCATGATGTAGCGATTGGGGTCATAGAAAATGTCATAGAGGAATGGATCCTTGAGTTGGGCCTTGAAAGATGGATAAGATTTAAATAAACAGAGAGGCGAGGGGAAGGCCTTCTAAGCAGAAGGCTGTGGTTGTGCATGAAACAGCAGACACATTGAAGAAGGTTCATTGGTGTGTGGGAAATAGTTAATGATCTAGTTGTGTTGGAGCTTTGGGTTAGGGAATATCGGGATTGGAAAGGTGGGTTGAAGCTGAATTGTCAAGCATCTGAAACTGAGGTTCTTATTCTGTGGACAATGCAAAGACATTGAAGTTTTTTGAGCAGGGTAGTTATGTAAATCTTTTCAGAGCTTGTCACCGTCATAGGCACCCTGCTCTGGAAATTCTTGGAATTCTGATTGGAAGTTGTTCAGAAGAAAGGGGCCAGGATAGTAAGGTGCCTTGAGACCACACCAAATGAGAATTGGTTTTTAGGGATCAATCAGTCCACAAGTATTTATTAAGTGCCTACTTAAATGAAGTGGAAAAAGGATTGGTTTTAGGTGGGAAAGCTGGCTTCAAGTCCCAGTTCAAGTGCTCACTAGCACTGGGACCCATTCTCTCTGTGCCTGTTTCTCACCCATAAAATGAAGACAGTCCAACTAGTCCAGCTTATACTGACACCCTCATAGGTTTGGTTTTGTTTTGTTTTGCTTTTTTTTTTTTTTTTGGAGTAGGGCGTTTTGTAAACCCAAAAGTGCTCCAGAAATGGCAGTTGTTTCAATGGTCAAAACTGCACTTTAGGAAGCTAAAGGTAGCAGTGATATGCAATGGAATCGGAGTATGGGCTGAATCTAATATCTAGAAGAAGGGGAAGCCTGTTAGGAGATGCTTACAACAACCTAAATACAAGGTGAAAGGGTTTACAGGGCTTAGGGTTGAAGCACCAGAAATTCGAAAGGAAGAGATGCTATGAGTGCCATTGAAGAAGATTAGACTGATTGGATTTTGTAAATGCCATTATGTCATAAGTTCTTTGAGAGCAGGCATTATCTTTGGTCTTTCTTTGTCTACTCAATTTTTTTTTTTGAGAATGGGGGTTAAGTGATTTGCCCAGGGTCACACAGCTAGTCACCACCTAGCTGTCCTTACTTGGCACTTAATATACTCTCTGTAAAGTTGTAGGGCCAGCTAGGTGGCACAGTGGATAGAGTGCTGGCCTTGGAGTCAGGAGAGACCTGAGTTCAAATCCAGCCTCAGATACTTACTAGTTGTGTGTCCTAGGACAAGTCACTTAACGCTGTATGCCTCAATTTCCTCATCTGAAAAATGAGTTGGAGAAGGGAATGGTCAACCATTCCAGTATCTTTTCCAAGAAAAAACCCAAAAATGGGATCACGGAGAGTTGGACACAAGTGAAATAAGTCAAACACAATAATAAATACTTGTTCACTGACTAACTGGACTTTGCGCCCAACTGGATATTGGGTGTGAATGAAATGAGGGCAACCAAAGTTGATCCTGTGTAATGGTAATTTAAATGGAAAGATCTTTCCCATCCATTAATAGGCACATGTGACCTGCTTAAATCATATGGAAGCCTAAGTCACATGTGGTGGGAGGAACATGCTGAAGGGTGGAACAGGATGAGGCAGAACTGGAGCAGAGCTGAGAGGAAATTGGTCAGACCAGTCAGAGCTGGGAAGGACAGAGGAAGTAGGCAGGTGACTGTGAGTGAGAGAAGGTCATTTTGCTTAGGGGAGCCTGTTTGTGGGAAGGCCTGATAATGTGTATAGACTTTCTGGTTACTATGATGGATTTCTTTGTTGCTATGAAGGATTTGGTTTTCTGGTGTTGGGTTTCAGCTTTCTGGTGTTTGAATAAATATTTTGGTTCTATTTCCCACATCCTGAGAGTTGAAGGCTAGGGGATAGGGAGAATGGTGGCATCTAACAGGGAGGCTGGATTAAGTTATTTCTAAGGTCTCTTTTATCTCTAAATTTATGATCCTGTAAGCCCATAAGACAGAGGCACCAGTTGCAATGGGAATATGATAACTTCAATTTTTGAATTTGAGGGGAGGGCCCAGTTAAGAGGTATTAATCAACCAACAAGTATTTATTAAATATCTATTACATTCCAGACCCTGAGTTAGTCACTGATAGAAATACAAAAGATAAAAAAAAGATCTCTATTCTCAGTAAACTTAACAATCAATAGGTAGGAGTCAATCAATTAATCAAACCAAATCATTAATTGAGTGCCCACTTATACATCAGGTACTGTGCTAGGAGCTGGGGATAAAAACAACCACAGAAGACAACGGTCCCTGCCTTCAAGAAGATTACATTCTATCAGGGGAGACAATATTTGCCTATATGAGTATGTGCAAACTATATGTGAAACAAATGCAAATTCATTTTTATGTGGAAAATGAGTAGCTTAGAGATAGGAAGGTCCTTATATGGGAGAAAGTGATGGAAGTAAGCCAGGGAATCTAAAAGACTTAAGAAAAGGAGTGTATTCCAACCATTGGGTAGTTTATGCAGAAGCCCAATGACGGAAGATACATTCATTGGATTTGGTGAGGAACTACATGGAGATAAGTGTGGTGGAATCAGGAAGTGCATAGAAATACAGTTTGGAGACGGGTTGTGAAGCCTTGGATGCCAAACAGAGCTAATGGCGAGCCACCTGGGTTTCTTGAGCAAGAGAGTGACATGGTCAAATCTATGCTTTACGAATATCACGTTGGCAGCTCTGTGGAAGATGGGTTATGATAGGGAGGGACCTGAGATAGGAAAAGGACCAGAAAAAGAACTGAGAAAAGGAGCAGCCAGAGAGATTGAAAGAGAGTCCAAATAATTTAATCCCACAGAGCTTTAGAGAGGAAAAAATTGCATTGAAGGGTGGTGTCATGTGCTCAGACAGTACGTGTTATGCACAGGTGCAAACTGACATTATAAGATCAACATTTGAGTTTAAATGATGTCTGGAGGTATCATGCTTTAGTGGTAGGACATTCTCCAATGTAATGTCTTCTTTCTACTTCCGTATTTCCTTTCTCATTCATTTATTTGATACACATTTACTAAGCAACTACTACGTATAAGACATTGTCAGGATACAAATTTAAAAAACAGAGTAGTCCTTTACCTCAAGAAGCAAACATTCTGCTGGGTTGCTGCTTCTGTTTGTTCTTCATTCTCAAAGAGGATCGTAACATCGGGGAGGTGTGCCATGACAGGCTTGTGAACTGGATTTAAGTGAGACAGGGCTGTGCAAAGTTACCAGCCTCACTTCCACCTCCAGAGTCATCTGGGTGCAGTGATGAGATATAGATGGCACAACTGGAGATGGCCCAGGGTGCAGTGGGGAACCTTGATCTTTTCCAACTAAAGTCTTTAACAGGTCTTAGTTTGACTGAGGCAACACCTATTCAGTGATTAAGGCTTAATAAGAAATGAGGTAAAGAATCATTCTGCTGGGGTAATGGTGACATGTACAAAGATATATAGATACAAACTAAATTAACAAGTAATTTGGCACAGTGGGAGGTGGGCAGGGAGGATCAGCTTTGTGGACCATGTCTGAGTCAGGTCAGAATGGCTCTTAAAGTTCAGAATTGGAATGAAATAAGATACAGACCATCTAACAATTAACAAAAGGAGGTTTACTTAGCTTAGGGTAGAAAGGATTCCTCAATAAGGATACTTATAGAATTCCCTTCATCTGCAGGCCTGGTCAGCACAGTGACTCATGTGGCCTTGGGGCATCTGCCAAGTCTGAAGAGCCCCATGACGTCATCTGGGAAGGCCTCTTTTATGCCCTGAGGTGACCAGGGAGCCATGTCAACATTCTGAGTCTTAGTTCTCTGAGCCAATCAAATCTCAAGGACAGTTTCCATACCCTTTAAAGAAAAAACAAAATGAAAACAAGCCTGACTTGCAAGAGGCAGAGTCTTAGGAAAAGGTAACATGGCCTTCTTGGGTCAAGTATGTAAGGGACTGATTATGGCAGATATTAATGACCCTAGAGGAGGGATGGGGAGAATTAGGAGGGAGTTCTTGTAGGAGAAGGCATTGGAGCTGAGTCTTCACCAAGAATCAGAGGTGAAGAGGGAAAGCATTCTAGGCATGGGGGACGTACCTGTGAAAAGGTAGCATTAGGAGGTAGGATATTATATATGGGAGCATTGAATGGGCTCTGGGGATAACATGTATTCAGTATGGAAAGATAAATTAGAGTCAGATTAAATGATTTTAAATCCCAAATAATGAAAGTGGTTTGAGATTTTATCCAAGAAACAATAGGGAGCCATGGAAGATCCTTGAGCAAGGGACTGCCATGTTGACTCTAATGGACTTTATTAGTCATTGGTACTGCCCTTTATTTCATTCCAAAAGTTTATGCTCAAATCTGGAGTTATGGTGAAGTCCTGAGTAGAAGACATTAGGATCAAAATGTATAAGAATAATACTATTTAATAAAAATTTCTCTCACCTTCCTTTTCCCAGTTCCTCAAACACTGTGCATAACCACTCCCACCCCCAACCTTCAAAGCTCAGGATAGACTTCAGATGTGATCTTGAAGAAGCTGAATCAACAGAGGCAAAGAAGCTATGGCTTCTTTACAGTATGGCCAGACCCATTGAAATGGAGCTGATTCTCCACTTTTCTTGTGACTTTTCTTCCCCTCTGGTCCTTGTCATATATTCAGACTGGCAGATCTGATAGTGGCAATGTTACTGGTAACTGACAGTTATATTGGGCTCTCAGGTTTGCAAAAGCACTTTTCGTATATTATCTCATCTGATCTATGTGACAGCCCTGTGAGATAAGTACTGTGGCTGTAATTATTGCATTTTACAGAAGAGGAAACTGAGGGTCAGAGATAGGAAATGGCTTGTTTATGATTATATGGCTAGATGGTGTTGGAAACTGAATATGAATTCAGATGCACTTGACTACAAGCCCAGCACTCTTTCTGTTCCTTGTCTGGAAACAACACCAACAAGATGGCGAGGATGATGATGATGTAACAATGAAAACAATAGCCGGCATTAATAGAGAGTTGTAAGGTTTGCAAAATGTTTTTCAAAAATTGTCATTTTGTCCTCACAACAACCCTGAGAGGCTATTATCCTCATTTTAGAGATGGAAAAACTGAGGCAGACTGAGGTTAAAGTGACTTGCCAAGGGTCACACAGCTGGAGAAGGGTTCAGTGTCCTCCTTTGTTTTTAAGACTGCATCACGAAGGGCAAGGGACTCCTTTGTTTCCAGCATTTTCTCAGAACGACCCTATCAGTTTTCTTGCAGTCACCATGGCCCCCTTGACCTTAGTGGAAGAACACTAGCCTAACTCTCCTCACGTGTGACTTAAGCAAATTGTTAGGCCTGCCAGGCATGTTGGAGATCCTGTGGGTGCAACTCCAGGGAGACCAAGGGCAAGATAATCAGTCCAAGGAGACAGTTAATTTTAGTACAAAAGAGGTTAGATGTGATTTATTTCCATCACCAGTGAACCAGGAGAGCTAACAATCATCAGAACAAAAAACCAGAACCAGCAAATACTCCAGGTTAAAACGGCTTGCATCAGCTTGAGGTCCACTATGCCATCTGCAAGGAGAGCAGGCTTCTGGGAAGCCCGTGCGGAAGCTATTTTAGAATACTTTGTCGACTGAAGGGCACTTGGGTAGTGAAGGGGGTAGAGACAGGAGAGTGGAGAGAGGAAGGAGAAGACAAGGAGAGAATCATCATTATCATAAAAAAAAGGTCACTGCTACAACAAAATCTATGTTCATTTGGCTGCCTTTCAATTAATTTTCAGCTTGATCCACTGAAGATATTTTTCATGGTTCCCCTCATGGCTGATGCCTACCCTGTCCCTGGAATCAGGGGTGGGCATATCTCTTCTCATGCGCTGCTTTCCCTTCTCTCCCATCCCTTCTCTAATTCCACGCACTTTGGTGATCTACTCAATCACATGGGTTGTTTTCTATTCCAGCAGTAAGAAGCAACGTGATGTAGTAGATAATTCATTGACTTTGCATTGGAACCCAGGCCCTCTGAATTCACTCTATTATCTGCCAGCTGTATGAGCAAGTTACTTGATACCTCTGGGCCTCAGTGGCCCATCTTGTAGCTTGAATGTT
This sequence comes from Notamacropus eugenii, assembly GCF_028372415.1. Taxonomy (NCBI): domain Eukaryota; kingdom Metazoa; phylum Chordata; class Mammalia; order Diprotodontia; family Macropodidae; genus Notamacropus; species Notamacropus eugenii. The sequence goes on from NC_092873.1 coordinate 497,080,825, forward strand.
TTGATGGGGTCAGACTGAATCAGAGGTTCTTGATTTTTTTAATGTAGCATGGACCCCTTCTCAGAATAATGTTTTTAAATGCATAAAATAAAATACGTAAGATTACAAAGGAAACCAATTATATTGAAATGCAATGTTAATACATGTATACACTATATATGTCAATACATATCAACATATGTAAGTATATGTCTATATATGGCACTCTCTATCCATCCATAGAGGCATATATGTATAAATACATATACACATAATACATACATACACACACACACACACATACATACACATATACACTAAGTTCATGGTCCCCAGGTTAAGACTTCCTAGATGATCTTTAAGGACCCTCCTTTGTCTAAATCCTATGTTGGTTGCTCTTGTATTATAATCTACTGCTAAGGGTCACAAGAGATAATAACTGACTTTTATATGGTACTTAAGGCTTTGTAACATGTTTTACATACATTATAGTATTTGGTCCTGACAACAACCATGTGAGGAAAGTATTAGATATTATTATGCCTATTGTACAGATGAGAGAGTTGAGGCTGGGTCCTTCTTTTTTTTTTAAATAATTATCTCAGGTATCTAGAACTTTGCCCCAAGTGGTTACCTATGTTTGACTCATCAAGGGGTACCCTTCCCAGTTACCTGACTCAGTGTAGAAAATCTCATGCTCACTTTGGCACTTCTGCCCTTTATCCAACACAAGGGAGTATTTGAGGAGAATGTTAATGTCTCTAGAGTTCTCAGGGAACCTTTATCTTGAGCATTGTTTTTTGGTGAGTGGCAGCCTTGTTAGAATGGGAATGTGCTCATTGTGGGTGTATCTAATGAGAATCTTGGCTAGATTCCCCCACCCACTGCAAAAACTCTGCTTTTCTCTCTGAATTTGATAATTCCAAGAATTTGTGGTACAATGGAGCCTACCATGAGTATGGCTTAGCTGGATACAGTTCTTACTCATGAACCAAGAAATAAAAGGCATATGATCAGTACGTTGAGACTGTTTGTCCGTAGTTTCTTCCAGGTCCACTCCACATGTAATCATTCTATAGTCCAGCTCCAAACCTGAGTTCCCAGATACAGTTGTGATCTATGCTGAGCTTCCCCAACTGGGGACAACAAGTATCCCAAATATGAGATTTTTTCAAATGTCCCCAAAGTGCTTCCTTCACAAGTTTGTTGTCTAGAAGAAATTCTATAATATACATTAAGGATGTTGCAAAGTCTTAAAGTGCTATATACATGTCAGTTATTATTATCTTTGGTGACCTTGAAAAGGAGATTCCAGTGCAAGAGCAATATATAAATATGTGTATTTTAATAACCATGTGCCAAGATAATTGGTTTTCTTAGTAATTGTTTCTTTTGTCATTCTTGGCTTAAGTGCCACCCCCACCCCTACCCCTAATGGCCTCCCAGGTGGTCACAGTCAAGTCAGCCTGGTAATTGAACATGGAGTAGGGTGAGTGCTTTTACTTTTCCAGCTTTGACTCTGCCAGGAGTCTCTCTGATCAGGCTTTCCCCCAGTCTCTTGGCACAGTTTCTCATTGACTGGACTGCATAGGGTTCCCAGGGCTCTATGAGGCTGATATATGTTGAGAGGCATGGTCAAAAAATGGCCAACTCTGTAGACAAAGTCCTTCATAAACCGTTGCCATCTTGTCTCCCTCTTCAGTCTTATCTCTAGCTCTCCTTTCATCTTCTCTGGCTGATCTCCTTTCTTCCCTCACCTTTTAAATCATCTCAATAGGAAGGGGAGGGTGGAGTGAGGGTGCTACATGAGTCTGTCTTATCTCCCTACTAGCCTAAATGATCCACAAAGGCAGGGTCCAAATCTTTTCAAAATAAATGCATAGTACTTTAAAGTTTACAAGCACATTACAAAGGTTAATTCATTTGATTCTCACAACTGCCATGCAAAGTAGGTGCTATCATTATCCGCATTTTACAGATGAGGAAACTGAGGAACGGAACCTTTATTTAAATAACTTGCCCAGAGTCACACACTAGTAAGTTTCTGAGATCGTATTCAAACATGAGTCTTCTGGACTCTAAGCCCTGTACCCTATTCATTGTGCCACCAAACTACCCTAAAACTTTGTTCCCTTGACAGCAATTGGTCCAGCGTTGTTTACTTCATACTTAATGAATGTTTGTTGAATGAACAAAATAGACTTTTCCTTTTATTAAGACATAGGCTACAGTAGCCCCTGAATTTAATGTACAAGAGGCTGGTTAAGAGAGAAGACAACAAGCTAGAGAGACAACAATTTGGTCTTCAAAAATTAAAAATCAAGATTCTCTTTTGAAAGAGGAGAAAAAACCTCTACCTTTACCCACCCCCTTTTCTTCTTTTCAGGTCGCAAATTCCAGAGGAGTTTCAGAAGCCCTGAAAATTGTAGAGATGCATTTTCCTCTGATGTTATTTAAATGAGGAAAGAATCCATCTTGGTCAGCCTCTGGCACGAGGGAAGAGAAAACCATAGCTGACATCACAGAATCACAGAATGTGAAACTTGGGAGGGCCTTTTTCAAACTAGATGGGAAAAAGACCCTCATTATTACGCACCTGACCAGTGGTCCAGCCTCCAAGCAGGAGGAGTCTCTGAGCACTGGGAAACTTACCAGTTCATGAGACATTCTGGGACTCTTCGGGACAGTTTTCAATTTTCAGCAAGTTTTTCCTGAGCCTTATACTTAAGAAAGGAAAATCTTCAGAAAACACTCTGCTGTGCTATTCAACGCTAAAGGATAAGCAGGTTTTTCTTGCTCTCTACAAGTGGTAGCCAGACTGAACAGTCGCCTCAGGCACAGGCCTTAATCCCATAGAGAATTCTAATCTAGCCATTCACATACAGGATGACACACTTTTAAGTTGAATCTGCATTATTTATATCTTCTCTGTCACTTTCTTAAATCTAGACAACCAACAAAACAAGAAATCAAGCCCTGATTTGTTGTGTGTATAGGTACAAAGTCTAACATTTAAAATTTAACAACAGACTCTGCTGAGCTGGTTTGAACTGGTTCCATCATATTCCTGACTGTGTCCCATTGCACCTGGTAGTCTGTCACTGCCCCAGTCTACTCATCTACTTGGAATGGATCTTACCTGATAAACCCAAGAAAGTAGGAACTTGGGGCCCCTCTTACCCCTCTTGCCAGTGCAGAGACTCTATTTTCTCCCATCAGGAAGAGATTGAGGATTCATCAACTAATCAGAAAGAAAAAAAGGGAATCACCATATCAGTCTTGACACTACAGATGTCCAGATCTCTGGGCTTTACCATGTTACCTACCAATGCAACCCAAGGTCCCCTGGGCCATCTGACTTAAGTCTACACCCTCAAGATCTTTGTGTTTTTCCATCTATCCTCAGATGAAACCACCTATGTGTATTGTCACTCCCATTTAGAATGTGAGCTGATTATTATATTGTTGCCTTTTTAATGGATGGGGGAGAGAATTTGGAACTCACAGTAAAAAAATTGAATATAAAAAAAAAATCGGTCCATTTAGAGTAGAAATTTTGTTTCTCTAGCTGTATCTCAAGCTCTTAGCATAGTACTTGGTACATAGTAAAGTGCTTGGTAATTTTTTTTTCTTCTGTCCCTCCCTCCTTCCTTCCCTCCTTCACTTTTCTTTCTTCTTGCATTCCTTTTTTCTTTCTTTCCTTCCTTCCTTCATTTCTCCCTCCCTCCCTCCCTCTAAAAGGCTCTATTTTAATTCGATGAAACTTAAATCAATTTAATTCAATTAGCATTTATTTATTTAATATTTTATTCCCCTCCAAATTACATATAAACATAATTTGAATTCATTTTAAAAAAAAATTTGAGTTCCAAATTCTCTCCCTCCCTCTCTCCCCTAATGTCTCCCTCAGATGGAAAGCAATTTCGTATAGGTTATACATATGCAGTCATGCAAATTTCCATATTAGACATGTTGTGAAAGAAAACACAGACAAACCTCAAGAAAAATGAAAAAAAAGTATGCTTCAATGTATATCCAGACTCCATCAGTTCTTTCTCTGGAGGTGGATGGCATTTTTCATCCTAAGTCCTTCAGAATTGTCTTGGATCATTTTGTTACTGAGAATAGCTAAGTCATCCACAGTTGACCATTGTACAATGTTACTGTTACTGCATGGAGTGTCCTTCTGGTTTTGCTCATTTCACTTTGCATCAGTTCACGTAAGTATTTCCAGGTTTTTTCTGAGAGAATCCTGTTCATCATTTCTTATAGCACGATAATATTCCATTACATTCATATACTGCAACTTGTTCAGTCATTCTTCAAATGATGGGCATAACCCTCAATTTCCAATTCTTTGGAAAAAGAGCTGCTAGAAATCATTAAGCATTTATTAAGTACTTACTATTTGCAAGACAATATGCTAAGTATTTGGGATACAAACACAATTAAAAAGAAAACAAACCCCTCCCTCCAGTTTTTGCCCTCAAAAAAGCTTACATTTTAATAGGGGTAGGGAGAAGAAGCCATATACACTGAAAGCAAAGAACATTAAAGATGAATTGAGGAGGAAGAGAGCACCCACCACTTGGAGAGGATTCAAAGAAGGCTTCCTGTAGCAAGCAGTGCCTGATGGAGTCTTTCTCTCTGTATTTTTTCCTTAACTTCTCCTTATCCTTTTCTCCTTCCTGCCTCTCTCTATTCGATGCCTCTTATGTCCTGTACATTCCATACAGCTCCCTCTTAGCTATGTGGGCTGGGGATGAGTTGCCTATATGCTTATAATAGGAAGCAGTCTACCAAATACAGCAAGGAATTTCAGACAGGAAGGGAAAAAACATTCCTTGATAAGAGCCATTGGTAGCTCTTTGATCTTCCCAACATCACCATAGACTGACCCTAAGGGATCACAAGCCCCTATCAACTTTACTCTGGAATGCTCTTATGCTAACAGAGCACTGTGTTGGGATATCACACCACCGTAGTTCCCCTTTAAATTTTGAGGCTGAACTAAGTAAAAGCACCTTTGTATTTAGAGTCAAAGGATTTGGATTCAATTTCTGTAGCTCCATCTTTACCATTAGTGGGATCTTGGGCAAACCATCTTGGAGCTTCAGTTTCTTCATCCTTTTATAGTACCTATAAAATGAATGGGTTGAACCCAATGGTCTCTAAGGTCCCTTTTGATTGTAGATCTATGATCCTTAAACACTCTGAGCCGTGATTACCTCTCCAACCTGATTACCTTGATTGCTACAGGCTGGGACTTAAATCTGGCACCCAATATGGTATTTCCACACAAGGACAGCCAAATCCGTTCCTTGCATCCTTCAAGAGTTTCCTTGAACATTTTCTGATTGTGTTTCCGAGTCCATGGTGGCAGCAGCTCTCAGAACAGTTAAGTTTTCTATTTATCCCGAGGCCAGGAAAAGGCACAGATCACTGCAGTGTAAAATTACCAGTGCTTTTGACAGTGACCTGGAAGAACTATGGAATGAAGAAATTTAACCCTGGGAGTTGAGGTTCAGCCCCAGGCCCATCTTAACCAAGAAGTTCGGCTCAATTATACAGGTCACAGAAAGTTCTGCTAGTCTTGAAAACATTGAACTCATCAAAGTTGAGTTAGGTGGAGCTGGCACATTAGAGTGCCTTGATAAATGGGGAGACATTGACACTTTATACTGTATTTTCTTGCTTGGTTTTTTTCCTAGGCTATTCCAATCCCAGCCCCAGTTTTCAGAAGGCAATATGTGACTGCAGCCTCACCCCCACCAATAGTTTCTTTTGTCAGGGGCAGTAAAAGCTTTGGTAAGAGGAGTTAGAGATGTGTGAGTACTAATACTAATACTAATTATTATAGCTAACATTTACATAGCAGTTACAATATGCCAGGTACTGTGCTAAGCTCTTTGCAATTGTTATCTCATTTGACCCTCAGGATAACTCTGAGAGATAGGTATTCTTATTATTCCCATTTTCAGATGAGGAAACTGAGGCAAAGAGGGATAAGGGGACTTTCCCAGAGTCCAACAGCTATTAAATATCTAAGGCTGTATTTAAACTCAGGTCTTTCTCACTCCGGGCTTGGTACACAGTGTACTGCACCACTAGTTTCCCCTTTAATCTCACTTGGTTGAAAAGGAGAAATTTTTAGCCTTTTTTTGTACCTTGGACCCCTTTGGCAGTCTGTTGTAGCCTGTAAACCCGTTTTCAGAATAATTTCTTTTCAATGGATAAAATAAAATGTATAGGATTACCAAGGAATTTATTTCCATTGGCATAATTTTCAAAATATATTTTAAAAAATATTCCCAGATACCACATCTAAGAACCTCTGGTTTAAAGAAAGAGACGACTCTGGAGTTTATTCATACCTTTGGACCTGCTCTTTCCAAGTCTTGGATTGGTTGAAGGAACTTAGAATGTTTATTGGATAGAAGAGGGGGAAGGACATAGCAGATCTCTTCAAAGATTTCAATATCTTCCCAATTGGACTCATTCTAGTTGGTCCCTAATGGTAGAATCAGAAGCAAAATACTTGAAAGTTGAAGAGGCAAATCTAGGTTTGATGTCAGGAAAAACTTCAGAAATGGACTAGGTCATCCTGAGAGGATTTTCCTTCATAAGAGACCTTAAAGCAGCCATTGAATGACCATTCATCATAGAGGGTCAATCAGTCAATCAACAATTGTTTATTTAATGCTTACTACATGCAAGGCACTGTATTAAGTGTTGGGGATAAAAAAAAAGAAAAACAATCCTTTTCTCATATAGGTTGGATGCGGTTGCCTTTCTGGCTCTAAATTCTGTGATTCTGCAATTTAGAACTGCTGTAGCTTCATCCTGAATCCATAGGGTCATGATGTAAGAAATGATAGCGACTTATACCTGTCATTCCTATTCTTTTTATTTTAGCAGTAACAATGCAGAAGACATAAAGGGTTCATAGGAGACCATAAACAGATACAGTAAATGCATAACACACTCACACAAACCCATAATCTTCCCCTTAGAAGGAAACTCAACTTTGGGTTGCCATTGGGGAACCCTCTGTTCATCCTGGTAAAATTATTATTTTATCCCCACAGTCCTTCCCAGACTTATAATGCCTCTCTGTGGTTTAGTAGCCCTTCAGAAAGCAAACCTATCTTAGGATTCTGGACAGGCAGCCTTATTTTCCTCTACATTCTCCAAATAACTCACTATAAGTGTGTGTGTGCGTGTGTGTGTGTGTGTGTGTGTGTGTGAAAAGGTACTGACCTGTTGTTCTTTCATGCCATGAATTTTATCCCCCTAGTGTTCCTCCAGCTGTGAGGCAATGAGGGTGATCCTCTTCTATCTCCAAGACTCATGCTGCTTAGGGGATCCCCTTCTTCATGGAGGGTCAGATCTCTATGTACTTGGACTCTTGAAGTTGCTATTGAGGCAACTCTCTAGGTTGGTGCTGTTCAAGAAATCTCTCTTCCCTATTACAAGGCTAGATTCTGGGACCATGCTACTTAGAATATGTCATTCCTCCTCTAACTAGAGGCAGGGGTACAGGGCAGTTTTGTCTCACTCTGACTCATTTCATAAATCCAGACCTCTGTTTGAAGACTTCCACTGCTGGGAAACTCCCTATCCCTTAACACATACTGCATGATTTTTTGGCAGTAATTGTTAGGGAGTTTTCCCTTAAAGTAGCTTAGAATTGTAGACTTTAGAACTGGCATGGACCTTAGAGATTTTCTAGCCCAACCAACTCATTTTACATAGAAGGAAACTAAGATATAGGGAAGTTGAGTTGGCTTGACAACGTGGTCAGTATGTGGTAGAGTCTGAACTTCAGTCAAATTTCCCAATTCCCAGTCTAGGATTCTTCATAATGAGCCAAAAATTGAAACACCTTCAAATTCTACACATTGTTCTTAGTTCTCCACCCTGACTAAACAGAGCACATTTATTCCTCTTTTCCACATGATAGCTCTTAGAATACTTGAAGACAGTTATCTCTTCTACCCTGAACCTTCTCTTCTCCAGGCTAATATATTTCTAGTTCTTTTTACTAATCCTTATGTGGCATGGTCCCAAGGCTCCTTAATAAGCTGGTCATCCTCCTCTGACTATGCTAACTTATCAATGTACTTACTAAAATATGGTACAGAGACCAGCCATAATACTCAAGAGAAGGACTGAGTCCAACAGAACTATAATCTCCTGTCTTCTGGATCCTGTGGCACTCTTAATGTAGCCCTAGATCACATTAACTTTTTTGGTTTCCATGTTGATTTATATTAAGATTGTAGTCCAGATTTTCCCCATCAAATTGTCATCTAACTATATTAGTACTTTCCAACTTATATCTGGGAAGATGATATTTTGAATTGAATCACAGGACTGCTGTGGGACTGTTCATTTCCTCTTATTAGATTCAGACCATTGTTTTTATCTATCTTTTTGGATTCCAGTTTCATTATAGAATATGTTTTCTGTCCCTTGCAGCTTTGTATTATTTGCATATTTTACAAACATGCCATCTATGCCTTTATCAAGCATAGGACCATGGATAGCTCCCTGGGGGCCCTTGGCTAGGGAATTTTCTTTAAGCTGACATCAAATCATTAATGACTGCTCTTTTCATGCAATCATCCAACATTTTCTGAATGAGCCTAATTGTCCTATCATCTCACCCTCATTGCTCCATCTTTCCCACAAGTATAGAATGATAGGCTTTGTCAAATGCTCTGCTGAAACCTAGATTAAATAATGTCTGAAATTTTCTCTTCATCTACCAGTCTAGTCATGTCAAGGCTATCAGTCTAGTAATCCTGTTAAAAAAGGAAATAAGGTTAGTGTGGCATGACCCATTATTATGAAGCCAAGCTTGACCTGATTCTTTTTTCTTGATATTCATCAACTATCCTATTTACTACCTGGCCCTACTCACCTTTCCAGTCTTCTTCACTTTACTCCTTTTCACACTCATAGGTCATACCAGATTGTTTCTCTTTCTTTGCATGCAACACTTCAACTCCCATATATCTGCCTTTGCCCCGGATATCTCCCACTCTTGGAATGCTCTCTTTCTTTCCTTCTCCTGCATCTTAGATTCTCTGACTCCCTTCATAACTCATTTCAAAGGCTATCTTTTGCAAGAATCCTTTCCTGGTTCCCTCAGCTAGAGTAGAGTTTTCTCCTCAAAGGTCATCCAACATCTAATCTGCATGAATCTTTTATATATCTATTGATGTACATGCTCTTCTCCTCATTAGAATGTGAATGGCTTGAGGACAGAGACTTTTTTCCCTTTCTTTGTATCTGGAACTTAATAAATGTTCATTGATTAATGTTGCTAGACAGTACAGTTAAGTTTTCTGGCCAATAGTTTGCAGCTCCTACTCACCTCCTTTTTATTTTGGAAATTGGAATATTGGTTCTTCTCCATTCTTATGACATCACACTGTTCTCCACAGTCTTTTGAAGGTTACTGTCAGTGGTTCAGCAATCACATTTGCTAATTCTCTAAGTCCCTGGGATGTAGTTTATCTGGGCCAGGTGAATTACACTCATTGAGTGCTGCAAGGTAGACAAATCTGTTCTCCTAAATTCAAGCAAGTAAGGCTGACTAAGCATGTTATTCCCTCCTTATCATAAACACTAGTATAACACTAGACAATAGTTATTGTTTCTTGGGGTTCTCATTGTCTCTATTTCATTTACTAGTTCTTATTGGTCACAAATTGGATGCAGAGGGGCAATCACCTTTCCAAAAGATGAAAGGTAAATCAAGAATTTATCAACAACTCTCTTTTAAGAGAAAGGAAGAGAGGAAGGGATAAGAGAAAGAGATAGAGAGAGGCAGGGGGTACGGAGGGAGACAGAGAGAAAGACAGAGAAGAGGCAGAGGGAGGGACAAAGACACAGAGAGACAAAAAGACAGAGTGAGACAGAGACAAAAAGAGTGGGAGAGACAAAAAAAGACAGAGGCAGAGAGGAGGAGGGAGAGAGGGAAGCAGAGAAAGAGAGAGAGGAAGAGGGAGGGAGACAGAGAGAGAGACAGAGACAAAGACAAAGAGGGGGGAGGGAGAGAGGCAGAGAGATAGAGAGGGGCAGGGAAGAAGATGGAAAGAGAGAATGGCAGAAAGAGAGACAGACAAAGAGAGACAGGGAGAGACAGAGAGACAGAGACAAAAAGAGGGGGAGGGAGAGAGACAGAGGCAAAGAGTTATAAAGAGAGGGGAAGGAATGAAGACAGAAACTGAGAGAGAGAGAGAGAGAGAGAGAGAGAGAGAGAGAGAGAGAGAGAGAGAGAGAGAGAGAGAGAGAGAGAGAGAGAGAGAAAGTAAATGTTTTAATAGTTAAAATCTTCCACTGGTAGCATATCCTGCCTCCCTGAAACCTCTGTAATATGGGTCAGGACACAGGAAAGATGGCGACTACATTTCATTTTCATGCAGTACAGAGCTATGTTTCTTTGACCTGCCTACTTGTGAAACTTACAAAACTTATCCTTTGTAATCTCTGATCATAAGATATCAGATGCGGAATATGTGTAGTTCTCAAAGCCCCCACCATCAGCTCGGTAAAAACATACTATGGCAGTGATCCTATCCATGGCAGCTCCTCCTTTTTCTTCCTTTCTTTCTTTCCCAAAGTTCTTGATCTTATCTTCAGATTTCTTTGAAGATTCAGTCAAGTTGTTTTAGAGTTTTAGGGCATCACAGATCCTGGCACCTTCTGGAATCTGGAAGCTGGATGCTTCTCTTCTCTCCTTCCTTGAATTTTCTTCTTCTAATACCTGAGGAGCAGAGAGATACCTTCCATAGCTGGTGTAGGCTTTAAATGTTCTCTAACTATAAAAGTTAATGTTGCTGATGCTGCATACCTAAAAGGAAGGGTTTATCAACTCCACTATAAATATTTGAGTGCGGCACTCTTAATCCAATGTGTCAGATAAGAGGAAATCAAGTTAACATATATTTATGATTTATCACTCCTCTCTTAGCACTGGAGATTTCAGAAACTGAACCATCACTTCTGTTTGGTGACTCCTAATACAGGGGAGTGGATAGAACCATGTAAAATGTATGTACCTCTGTCTTTGTGATAGCAAAAATCCTCAAATTCCCAAACCAACTCTTGGATAATCATCTTAGTACATCTGTACTTTCTTCTATGACTAGAATGGCTCAACTGGATAGCACATAACAATGAGCAAAAGTATCTAGGCAGCCCTTGCGCAGGCCCAGGATGGTGTGGCAATACCCTATGGCACAGCAGAAGACAGGATGCCCTAGGACGGATACGAAAATACCTGTCAAGCACAGGTAGGATGAGTTTGCAGGGAGGCCTTGGTGGCATGGGTTGAGAAAGAACATCTTCATGGAATTATACATTAAGATTAATTAGTTTATTATTAATTATAATAATTATTATTATTCTCTTAGTCTCTTATTTATTATTAAAATAAATTAGTTTATTTTAAATAAAAGCCATCATTTTAAGGATGAGAAAACTAAGGTCTAGAGGATTATGACATATTAAATTCATAAAGTAGCAGCAGTAGCAGTAGTAATAGTAGTAGCAGAAGTAGTAATAGTAAAAGTAGCAATAGTAGTAGTAGTAGTAGTAGTAGTAGTAGTAGTAGTAGTAGTAGTAGTAGTGGTAGTAGTAGTAGTAGAAGTAGTAATAGTAGTAGTAGCCTTCATATTGTGCTTCACAGTTTTCAAAATGTTTTACAAATGTTATCTCACTTGATCCTCATAATAATCCTGGTAGGTAAGTGCTATTATTGTCTCTGTTTTTTCAAATAAAAAATTAGGTAAAATAGATTAAGTGACTTGCTCAGGGTCACACAGCTAGTAAAAGCCTGAGGCAGGATTTAAGCTCATCTTCCTGATGAAAAGCCCAGCCTCTATGCACTGGACCTTCTAGGTAGGTATTAAGGTTCTGGATTAAGTACATTAAGGATCAACTGTGTTCAGGAAATTACAGGGCTCCATTAATAATCCCAAGCTTCTCCCCAAAACAAAGAACAATATTTTAATACCAACTTTCACCTGGCATTGCTGTATGAGAGTCAGAAATGGAATACCATAGTTTTAGAAGAAAAAATGACTATCACACAGAAGGTCTAGGAAAGATATACGGTGGGGGAGGAGTAAGCTGTGACATCTAACCAATGAAGAACTTGAAATAAAAATCATAATAAAAGAGATCAGAGAAATGAATGACAGGAAGAGAAGATGGTTGTTTTATATGGTTAGGGTGAAGTAGGGCAGAAGAATTTAAGGAAAACCTCCAGAACTTTGGACCAATCTCCTTAAAGGGAGGCTATGGATAAGGGTTGAACAGGATGAATTGCAACCTGCATTGTTGGAGGGAATATCCAGATCAATGAGATCATGGGTCCTTTTGAATATTTGAGTATTAAGTAAGGATTCACAATTGACTATCTTAAGTAAACAAAACAGCCTCCAAAAACAAACATACACACAAAATCCTGCTAAGCTGTAAAGAAACAGAGCAACACATTTTCTACAAAAGAAGGGAGTGGGCAAGAAAGGAAAGTGATGTGAAGCCAACCTGATAATGCAGATCTAGGAGCTGGCTGGTGGCAGTACCACAATGAACAATGAGCTATGAGTTAGAATCTGAGAAAATTCACTAGCTGTCCAGTCCTTGTTTCGAGGGCTGAAGAACATGTAGTACCAGGGTAGATGAGGATTATCTTTGTTAATCCTCCTGATTCAAATCCAGGCAGTAGGGAGTACTCGTGTATTCCTCCCACTTTCCGACCACGATTGCCTTAGTCCTACACTTTTGAGACATATTTCCACTGTGTCTCTGTATATGATGAACCACAGAGATTTTCAGTTGTTTTTGAAATGGACATTGTTTTGTAGAGCTTCCTAATATGTTGGAATTTCTTCACTACATACTTCTCCCAAAGGAAGCATCCATTCAATCTAAAGGACTGACATCAGGCTGGCCAGCCATCTGCCCAACATCCTTGGACAGTAATACACACAGGCTAGTATTTGTGATGATGCTGGTGAGACAATTAATATACAACACTGGGGGAAAGCCTAAAGCAAATGATCTGGGGATTTGATTCCTTCTAAAGAAGGAAGGAGGAAAAGGAGGAAGGAAGGAGAGAGCTGGGGAGGAAGGGAAAGAGGGAGAGAGGGTAAAAGAAGGAAGGAGGGAGGGAAGGAAAGAAGGGAGAAAGAGAGAAGCAAAGGAGGAATGAAGGAAAGAGGAAGGAAGAAGAAAAGGGAGTAAGGAAGGAGGGAGAGAGAGAAGGTGGGAAGGAAGGGAAGGAAGGAGAGAGGGAAGGAAAGAAAGGAGGAACAGGGAAAGAAGGGAGGGAGGAATGAAGGGGAGAGAGAGGAAGGAAGGACAGAAGGAAGAAGAGAAGCCCCCTGATGGACTCTCACTGTAGCCATGGGCTGGAAAATGCTTTAGCTCTCCTCTTTGATGATGTTTGCTCTGGGGTGAACTGGATTTCTAAGTCTGAGACCCCTCAAGCAGATCTTAGCCCAGTGACTTTTATAATAAGCATTTGTATTTGTTTTGAGAAGGCAGGAGCAATTGTCAGGAGCTAAAAGCTTTTATTCTTTAATTAAATAAATAAAAGACCATGTATGTATGTATGTATGTATGTATGTATGTATGTATGTATGTAGAATTGTGTTTAGGTGTTTTATGAAAGCACAGATATAGTAAGTCCCTTAGTGCATTATACCCTTTTCTAGATCAGTGGGCTACAAATGGACATGGAATTTTAGGGTTTCCATAGTATTTGATTTCTTTGAAAGACAGTGTAGTCATGGCAATTATCTAGGTGAGAGGATTTGAGGGCCTGAATTTAGATGGTTGCTGTGTGAATAGAGAGAAGGGATGAGATTTGAGAGGTGTGATAGAGGTGGAAATGACTTGATATGGGGGAAGAAGGAGAGTGAGGAGTTGAGAATAATACAAACTTGTAAGCCTGCTAGACTGCAAGAATGGTGCAGTCCTTGACAAATATAGGGAAATTTGATGTAGGGATGAGCTTTGGGAGAAACACCATGAGCTCTGTTGAGTATGAGATGTTTTCCAGATAGTTTGAAATATCCAATAAAATGGGACAGGAGCTCAGAAGAGAGACTGGGACTGGATATATATGTGAGAATCAAACCCATGGGAACTGATAAGGTCACATAGACAGAGTAGAGAGTGAGAAGACAAGTGGGCCCAGAACCTGGCCCCAGGGAAAGCAGTTAGGGTATCATATGGATGATAAGAATATAGTAATATGGAGTAATATAGTAATATGGACAGTATTGAGGGGCATTGCTTCTAAGATTAGGGAGGTGATCATCCCATTGTACTCTGTACTTGTCAGGTCTCATCTGTTGCTGTTCAGTTGTTTCAGTTGTGTCCAAGTCTTCAAGACCCCATTTTGAGTTTTTTTTTTGGCAGTGGTTTGCCATTTCCTTCTCTAACTCATTTTACAGGTGAGGAAACTGAGGCAAACAGGGTAAAGTGACTTGCCCAGGGTCACACAGGTACTAAATGTCTGAGGTCATATTTGAACTCAGGAAGATGAGTCTCAGTACTTTATCCACTGCACCAACTAACTACCCCATTGCTTTTTGTTCTGGACACCATGCTTTAAGAATGGTATTGATAAGCCAGAGTATGGCCAGGAGAGAGCAACTAGGAACATGAGGACCTTGAGTTTATGTGATATGAAACCTAGTTGAATGAAATGGAAATGTTTAACCTGAAGAAGGAAAGACTCAGGGGTCGTAGGAGAGCTGTGTTCAAATAATTAAAGAGCTGTCACATCATCATCATCATCGTCATCAAAGAACAAGGCTGAAGCACTTCCCTGCCCATGGCTGTAGTGAGAGTCCTTCACAGTCTCCAGACCCCCAGAACCTAATGCAATCCCCAGCACATAGTGTTAAATAAACGCTCATTGAATGTGATGCTGCTCTGCCTCTTTCCCAAGTACTGAAGCTCTTTCAAATCGGAACTACCCATTGTTGGGACTCGAGGATGGGGCAGCTGGAAGATCAAGGTAGAGGATTACATGTATCATCGCTGTGGCCTAGGCTCTGTGGGGTTTTGCCTTCTGTTCTCATCTTACTTCCTCCTTCCCCTTTAAAAATGATTTTCTTTCGGGAGAAGGACATCTACAGAAATCCTCTAGTGCTCTATGGAGAGCATACCCAACAAGAGATACGTTTCCTTTCTCCCTGTGGTCGCGGAGGCCCGTGGCTGTCACCCAGGCAGCAATGGCGCACCTGGACCATACCCCATTTTGTACAAGGATGGCACTGGGTCCTGCACTATCTGTGCAGACCTAAAAATAGCTCTCAATTAACATTGCATTTCAAGAATTGGAAAATTTCCCAGAAGTCCATTCTTTTTTTCCCCCCTTTTCTGTTTCATTACATTTTGCAGTAATAATACACAAGCCTGCAGAAAACATGACGGGTAATGAAAAAATGTAATTAATATAAGCAGTGTAAAGCATGTTTTTTTTTCTCTGTTGTCCTTGCAGAAAATAGCTGCTTTAAACTGAGCAGGATGTGAAAATGCATAAAAAACTCAGTAATATGCTGTGGTTTGTAAATATCTTATGCAAAATAGTTAAGTCAACTGTCATTTTTTAACCTAGTGTCACCTATTCTTTTAAGATTTTTTTTTGGGGGGGCAAGGGGCGGAGCAGACCAAATAATTTGGATAATTGCCTTGGTGCATGTGTCCAAGAGAGGTGGAGATGAAATGGAATAAACATTGGATCATAGACTTAGATCTGAAATGGTCCATAGAGCTCATCGAATCCAAAATTCTCATTTTGGAGAAACTGAGGCACAGAGGTTGTGTCTTGCCCAATGTCATGTAGATATTTGATGATGGTGGCAGGGTGCAAGACAAGGTCTTTTGACTTCAAGTTCAGTGTTCTTTCTACCACTCCACACATCCATGGAGTACTAGAAGAGCCCCAGATAAATAAACCTGCAAGGCTGTTGGGACCTCTTTTCTCAATGACTGTTATGCCCAGAGAGAAAGTCAGTAGTAGCTGGTCTCCAAGTGAACAAAGTGGGTTTGTATACCCAACTGGGAAAAGCCTAACCTCTTTGTTTCTGTACCCCACCATGCTCCCGGGAGACTCTCATGGACACATTTCAGATTTATTATTTAATGCCCTGCAGCCTTTCTTTACACTTCCATGTCAGTATGGCACAGAGCTCTGAATTTGTTAGCAGAGGACCTGGGTGGGAATGTTGCCTTTATCATGTACTAGCTGTGCAACTTTGGGCAAGTCATTTCCCCTCTTGGTACCTCAGGGTTGGGCTGGGTGGTGTCCATGGTCCTGTTCAGTCCTGGATTACCATCCTCTGATCCTTTGATTTCCTCTGTATCTAGCTTGAATATGCAGAGCTGTTTATATGTGGGTTCCCAAACAGAATATGGGCTCCCTGAGGTCAGGATTCAGGTTTTTGTCTTTCTTTGTATCCTTAATGCTTAGCACAGACATAGTAATTCCCTTCTTGTTGACTGATGACGATGATTCCTATTACCCAAAACCCCTACAAAAATATAGTTATTCAAATGTTCAGGGACATTAAGTGACAAAGGAACCAAGATGCGATATGTGTTCTCTCTCTCTCTCTCTCTCTCTCTCTCTCTCTCTCTCTCTCTCTCTCTCTCTCTCTCTCCCTCTTTCCCTCTCTTTCTCCTTTCTCTCTCTTTCTCTTCTCTCCTTTCCCCCTCTCTTTCTCCTCTCTCCCTCTCTTCTCTCTTTCTTTGTCTCCTCGCTCTCTCTCCTCTTCTCTCTCTTCCCCATTTCTCCTCTTCTTCTTCTCCTTTTCTCCTCCCTTTCTCCTCTCTCCATCTCTCTCCATTTTGCTTCTCCTCCTCTCTCTTCCCCCTTTCTCTGTCTGTACATGTATGTATGTGTGTATACACATGTACACACACATATGCCAGCTCTCTTCAGACTGCTTTGGGGGTTAGTTATTTGTGCTGCCTCTAGTACCTAGAGGTGTCTGACAAGAAGGTCACAGTGTATTTGCAGGAGTTGAAATGCAAAAAGATTATTCCTAGCACATCTCCTGGAGCCAGACATGAAAACGCTTTGGGTTTGTTTTGCTTGTTTTTCCTTTCTTTCTTTCTTTTCTTTCTTTCTTTTTTTTCTCCCTTCCCTGATACTACAGCTGACAGGCAGGATTATTAGTTATTGTTTATTTTTGTCTGGCTCTGGGTTTTCAAGGTTTCCCCTCCGGCCCTGGTGGAGGTGAACTTTCAGCTCTCACCCGGGGCTGCCTGCCTTCATCCCTTCTGATCCAGTTGGCTCCCTTGTGAAGGTAGGTTTTTTCCCAGCTGAAAAACTGTGCCTCTCTCCTGTGGCATTCTGGGCAGCCATTTGGAGTCCCAGATGTAGCAAATGTAATAATCCACGCTCATACAGTCATGAAAGTGCCCATCTGGCACACAGGAACCGCCCGCATTAGGAGCACACAAGCGTGCGCTCACTTCGGTTATGGCATTTCATAAACAGAGGCTCAGCCAGCAAGCAAGGAAGGACTTTAGGATAACAATTGTCATCCTGCCTTGTCACACAGCTCCCCTCTTCCCCCCTACCCCATACACACACTTTTCATTTTGTCCCCTGCCTTTTTTTTTTTTCAAGTGGGACAGGGACAAGGAAAGGAGCTAAGAGATATCCTTGGAAGGTAACTTTTTGAGGTAGTGATGGGGAGACTTTTCAGAGAGTCTGGAAGAGAGAGACTTCCACTAACAGCAAAATCCCCTCCCCCCAGCAGCCCTCTGATTTCAGTTAGTAATTTATTTTTTAAAAATTGCATTCCTTTATTCTACGCTTGCTGCTCAGGGCATGAATTATGGCCATTTGGGGTCTTTACTAATCTTCCCACTTGGTAATACCTTATCCCCTCTAAAGGTCAGTTTATTTATTTTGCATATATACATAATATACAATACATATCCTGAATATACTTGTATATGTTATATACTCACATACATATGATGATACATGCTTTATACATATATTACACATAATATAATTCATCTTGTATGTGTACATGTGAAAATATAAATATATGCATTTATTATACATTGTACTATCTATATCTATCTTGTGCCTATATAGATTTAAGTATATATAATATATACCTATATTTAATATATACAAAATAAAACCAAGGTAATTTAAGGAAGAAAGACATATATGAGCATATCACACATATGTAAAAGTGATAGGGACTGGACAGATGATTTCATTGGTTAACCAGTGGCAATCATTGGTCAACCATTGCTAACCATTGGCAACTTCCAGGACTGGAAACTCTTCTTGCCAATGCAGACCAACATCTCTGCACCTTACCATGTTAGAAAGTCTCCAGAGAGCAGCGCTCAAGGTGTCATACACCCTAGGTCACTGCACCCAAGGTCACACACCCAAATATGTGTCCCAGGGGAGACTTGAACCCAGGCCTTCTCTTAGAGGTCAGCTCTCAGTTGCCATGAAATACACGTACACATATAGATATATATATATGCATGCCTATGGATATATGGATACATACACACATCTATGCACACATTTATAGGTTGTTTCCCCATATAAATTTCAAATTCCTTGAGAGAAAGGATTGTTTTTGCTTTTTCTTTGTATTCTTAGTGCCTAGCACATAGTAGGCACTTACTAAATGCTTTTGGATTGATTAAACTCAATGTAAATGAATGTCAACTCCTGAGGACAGGGATTGTTTTCTTTTCTTTTCTTGGAGGGGGTACCTTCAGTGCTTAGCACTGTACTTGATATACAGAAGGTGCTCATTATAAATGCTTGCTGATGTGTTGCTTTGACCTGGTACACAGTCAGCACTCAATAAATGCTTGCTGATCCGTCACTGAGCCAAGTTATTCCTTGTTTATCATCTGATGAAAAAAAAAGCATCACCAAGAGAGATTTCATGCCAGACATGGAGGCACATGACCCTGCTCCCTTGCCCCAAACCAGATCCACAGGAGACACTGAGAGACAGATGACCCCATTGCCTTTCCTTAAGTTTCTGTCAAGGACATTTAGGCCAAACCAAATGCCTCAGTAGTTTTCCCCAAAGAAGGATCTCTCTCTCTCTCTCTCTCTCTCTTTCTCTCTCTCTCTCTCTCTCTCTCTCTCTCTCTCTCTCTCTCTCTCTCTCTCTCTCTCTCTCTCTCTCTCTCTCTCTATATATATATATATATATACATATATATGTTTTAATGTGCCTTGTGCGGATGTCTATACCTTTGTAGTGCCCACATGAGGGAGGGAGGGTGTTAGAATGCATGCTTCTGCCCTCCAAGTCAACCTCTGGAGTTATAATTAAAGAGCAAGGCAGATGTGTAAATGAAGCCTGCTGGGGCAGGATCTAATTGTTGTGGCTGGCTTTCCATTTAATCTGTTCCTTTAACTGTACTCTAAAAAAACAACACCCTCCCCATTTCCAAGGAACTTTCTGCCCAACAACATGAGTGAGATCCCTAATGGAGCAGGGAAACCAGGGTACTGTGAATAAGTCCAGTCTAAAAGAATGGGGCTTAAATTAAAGACCGGTTAGTAATGTGCTGATTGTATTATTATGGCATTAAAATGGGGGGAAAATCACCTTAGGGATGTCACTTGATGCTGTTTGGTTCTGTAATAAAAAAACATCAGGTTGCATTATGCTGCCCAAATATCACATCTGACTCTCTCAGCAGTTACAAATTCCCAAGGAGATTTTTCCAAAGCAGTGAAATTTTCCCACCTCCTGCCCAGCCCCAGTCCCAAGGAGAAGAACCAGAGCTAGGACCAGCCCCCCACTCTCAGCCACTGCTGACCAAGTGGCAACAACCAGAGACTAGGAGAGATGCCTGTACACCAGAGAAGTCTTCATGGGCTCAAGAATGTCAGGGAAGAAAAAAAACCCAACCCACCCACCAACCAGAGAATACCTGAGAGCCCTTCATTTAGACATCTCCCTCTCCCCATCTACCATTTCTGTCTTGCCTTGCCCGAGCACAGGGTGAGTTTGTTTGCAGTTCTAAAGGGCTAAATCAGGAGTACAATCAGATGTTTGTAAATAAGATAAACCATCACAATATTACAGCTCCTCATTTGGAAAGCCATTTAGGCAAGAAATGATTACTGACCCATGATATGTAAATGACGGAGATGCAGAAATTAATATTTGGGTCAACTCATGTCTTTTTCAAGCATGAAATGAAAATTTCAGTGTTCACATCCCAATTCATACATGAAAGCATCACAACGTGATTAGTTGGCTATTGTATTAATTTATTATTGTCTTAGTTAATGTTCTCTGCGCTGACATGAGGTTTTCGTTTTTGCTCCCAGCCTGCTCCTGTGTTAGCTGATGCTAATGCTACAGCTGAAAGGGAGATGTGGTCTTCTGGACCACTTGGCTCCCTGATGGAATCTCTGATTTAGGGGAGAGAGAGATGTGTCTGCAATGAGCAATGGCACTGTGGGTCCCAGGAACACATTGGGCATTTGCATGAGATGAATGTCTAAGGAAATCGGGTTTTTTGCATGTGCCCTACTTGCTGCCTTCTACATGAGGCCTTTTCCTGATCCTCCCCGTCCCCAGCTACTTGGAACTCCCACCCAAATACCCAGTATTTACTTTGTATGTACATATATACATATATATGTACTTTGTATACACACATATATGCATGCACACACACACATGACTATGGTGTATTTCTGCTTATTGAACCCAAGTCTTTTATGAGCAGGAACTGTTTAATTCTGGTCTCAGTAGATCTAATGCTTCTAAATGTTGAATGATTGGGGTGATTCATTGCCTACTGCTCAAGTCAATTTAATAAGCACCTACAATGTGCCAGCTACTGCACTAGTTGGGAAGGGGGCAGAAAATGAAGACAGAAATGAACACTGTGAAAACAATGAAAAGACAGAAATTGAATAGTGCCTGTCCTTGAGGAGCTTACTTTCAGTTGGGGGGAAAGAAAACAACATATACACAGACATGTAAATCCAAACTATATACAATTATGTACAGAATAGAATAACCTGAGAGGAGATGGGCTTGGCTTCTACATTTAGCCAGAAACTGTGGAAGAGGCAGAGAAGGAAAATGAGTGTTTCCTTCTTTCAAGAGTATTGTTCTGATTCAGGACATACTCCTCTACAGTTTAGTTCCAGTGACAAAACCAATAGATGGTTTTTGAGGCAACTAGGAAACATGGTGCATAGGACACTGGGGTTGGTGTCAGAAAGATCTGAGTTCAAATCTGAACTCAGACAATTATTAACTAAGTGATCCTAGACAACTCACTTAACCTTTGTCTGCCTCAGTTTCCTCTCTCATAAATGGGGATAGTAATAGCATCCATACCCCATGGTTATTATGAGAATCAAATGATTTAATATTTGTAAGGTGCTTGGTATAGTGCCTGGCATATGGCAGTAACATATTCCCTTCCCTTCCTCCTTTTTATGGTGAACACAGAGAAAAAGGAAAAAATTAGGCTGGAGTATTGTGCTATACTTTAGAGAAGACATTGACTCAAACTGGAGGGTGTCCATAGCAAAAGTATCAATAGGGGGCCCCTAAACTGTGCATAGTAGGACAACTAGGTGGCTTAGTGGATAGAGCACTGGACCTGGACTTAGTAACACTCATCTTCCTGAGTTCAAATCCTGTCTCAGATACTTACTAGTTATATGACTTTGGGTAAGTCACTTAACCCTGTTTGCCTTAGTTTCCTCCTCTGTAAAATGAACTGAAGTAAATGTAAACCACTTTATTATCTTTGCTAAGAAAACCCCAAAAGGGGTCATGAATAGTTGGACATGATTGAGGGTAGATGTTGCAATGAGGCATATTTCAGATGTTGCAATGAGACAATCCAAGGAAAAACTTTCTAATAATGGGGCCAAAATGTTCCCCAAATAGAATGCCTTCTGGCAATCATTCTTAAGTCCAGTGGATGCGGATGCTGGCTTGTCAGAACTGGTCAGGAATGCTGTAGAAGGGAGCTCTGTTTAGGTACAGGTTGGATGAGAATGACTTCTGAGGTTATTTCATTAGATTCTAGTTTGAGAGCTGGAAGAAACCTCATGAGACATTTCATGCAATTCCATCATTTTACAGTTAAGAAATGGAGGCCCATTGAAGGGTTAGTTAATTAATGGTCCATTATCACAAAAGTGGTAAATAGAAGAACTAGGATTTGTCCCTAAATTCAGTGATCTTTCCACTATACCATAGTGTCTTTCTGGAGTCCTAGAGTCTAATATGGTGCCAGATATAATATCACAAGAATAGGAGGAAAGATCGGTGTAGGTTAAGAGGTTAAGAGATGGATTCATGGAGAAGACAGGACTTGATCTGATGAGGAATTTCTTCTACTAATGCTGATAGGCAACTTCTTTGCAATTTCTAATCTTAGAAAGTTGCCTAACTTGGGGGGATATAACAGTTCCTGACAATATATATCATCTTAATGTTATACTTCATTTCTAGCATCTACCCTTATGTCTCATTCTATTCAAGAATATGGAGGCATTCAACATGCTGCTAATCTGGATTCTTGTTCTTTAGGAGAGCAACTGAGTAGCAACAAACCCAGTAAACTATCTCAGGAGACTGACTAAATCAGGTTGAGAGTTTGATGAGCCTCAAACCCTTTGGTGACTTGTGGGGGATGTCTACCCCAAGCATGTGAAGACTTCCCCTGTTGGAATGGGTAGATAAGAACAAGTTGTTCCAATGGCCATGAAAGTGGTTGAAGCAGGTACTTAGAGCTTGGTCAAACATCAAAGACATCAAGGCCATCATCAGTCACCTTGAATTTTGTCTTGCCACCGGACTTCAATGACTCTGGAAGAGAGAGTGAGGCTGATGACTTTGTGCAACTCTGCCACACTTATATCCAATCCATATGCTAGACAAGTCATCACCCTGTGATTGGTCCTCTTTGAAAATGAATGATGATAGTTTCTGAGCCCCCAATATCAATTAACATCCTTTACATATCATCTAACTTCCCCTGAAGGATATTTACTGAAAAAATATATATGCATGATATGTATGTATATGACATCTATGTAGACCCATCCATCCATTATCCAATCTATCTATAGCAATAGCTAGTAAACATTTCAAATTTCCTTTTGCCCTCACACACAACATCCCTGTGGATAGGGAACTCTAAGTACAATAGAAGTGAAGCACAAACTTATGGCCAAGAGGCATCTGTCAACTCTTGGTCCTAGAAGTTCTTTCCTCTCATTATGGAATACTCAGGAGGTTCTCCCTTTAGGTATAGCTCTCTTTTACCCTTGGTAGATGGATGACTTTCTATAGGTCATAAACAACTTTTATCTCTTTCACAAGGAGTTATGGTCCCTGAAGTTAATGCCATCCTCAGGAAATTGACTATTTCTTTTTTGCCTCCATTTGTAGGTGTTTTCTTCCATCACCATCCATTACTATTCCACATCTGGGCAATGACACTCCTGTTTCTTCATGTTTATTGTTTCCTAATTTTGGAAAGGAGCATTCTGAAATGGGAAGGCCCAAGCAAAGAGCTCCAGAGATTCATCAACCATCATAGAGGTCATGCCAACAAACCGAGTAGCTCCTAGAGTCCACTGGAATAGTAATGGATGATGATTGAAGAAAGCCATCCCTGTCTATCATCTATCATCTGTCTATCTATCTATCTATCTATCTATCTATCTATCTATCTATCTATCTATCTATCTATCTATCTATCTATCTATATATATATCTATCTGTCTGTCTGTCCGTCCATCTATCTATCATCTATCAGCCAATAGGTCTTTAGCCCACAGGTGCACTGTATTGTGGATTAAATGGTGCTGTGGGAATGTGATTCAGCTCTTTTGGAGGAATTGGCATTTAAATAGAGGCAGCTGTAATCTTCAGGAATCCACTGAGACTAATAAAACAACATCCAATAATATAAAAAAAGAACAAATAGAATCAGGAATGATTTGTTTTGTAAGAGGATTTTTAGGATAGCCCATTTGTTGGAATGCGACTCCTTCTACTGGAATGCTCCTTTTCTCTTGGCCTTTTTTCTGTCTCCTCCTTTAAGAAAACAAGTTTATTCATTCAATCAATAAGCTTTTTATTAAGCATCTATTGTGTTCAATTAATCAATCAATCAATCGACATTTGTTAAGCACCTAAATTGTAGGGACTATGCTGAACTCCAGAGGTAAAGATAATGCAAAACAAAACCTTCCCTCAAGGAGAATATATTCTAGTGGGGAGACAGAATTTAAATGAGTAAATAGATATAAGATAAATACAAACTAGATTGAAGGTAAGCTTGGAGGGGATGGCATTAGCAACTGGGTATGGGAGGGCAGGGAAGGCCACCTTTCCTCTATCTATCTATCTATCTATCTATCTATCTATCTATCTATCTATCTATCTATCTATCTATCTATCTATCTATGTATCTCTCTATCTCTCTCTCTATCTATCTATCTATCT
Organism: Notamacropus eugenii; assembly: GCF_028372415.1. Classification (NCBI taxonomy): domain Eukaryota; kingdom Metazoa; phylum Chordata; class Mammalia; order Diprotodontia; family Macropodidae; genus Notamacropus; species Notamacropus eugenii. Next base: position 497,105,352 of record NC_092873.1, read on the forward strand.
ATCTATCTATCTATCTATCTATCTCTCTATCTACATATACACACAAACATATCTATATGTATATGTGTATACACACATCTCACATATATATACATGTACACATACAAAGCATATGCGCTTATGTATACACACATGTATATCTGTACCTATGTATACATGTATATGTATGTATGTACACATACATACACACATACATGCATGCACACACACACATATGAATCCTAAAGATCAAATACAGAATAACACAAAGTAACTTGAGGGGAAGGTAGGGGAGACACCAATATGCTAGAGAGAGCAGGAAAAGATTGCTTAAAGAAGGTGGCATTTGAACTGAACTTTGAAGGAAAGTAGGAATTCCTTTGAAGGTACAATTGTGATTATTTAAGTTAATGGGACAAGATTCAGCTTCCAGCATCTTCCTCTAGAGTGCATTTTATCTCCTGGTTCTAGAGGTGGAGTCTTGCAGACTAGACAGGTCTGCTGGGCAAACAAATGGGAAATACACATCTTGAATACTGGGCTGAAGCCTGGAGGTGGAAGTCTGGAATGTTCATTTTCAAGTCCTTCTTTCCTTCATATTTGAAATTACATCAGAAAAATAATTTTGTATCTAAAAAACTAGGACAGAAGAAAATGTAAATTGTTTTTCCTTAGAAATGCATTTAGCTGAACATGGCTTTATTATTGCATAAATGATTTTTTCAAAATTAATTTCCATTTTTTGAAAAAAAAGAGATAAAAACAGTGTTTCTCAATGTGGCATTAGGGCAGCTCAATTATCAAATATAATAAAAAAAGTATACAAAACAATAAAGAAAAGGAAGAGAAATTTAAAACCCCATAATTCAACAGAATTTTTTAAAAAGGGGGATAGAATAGCCATCCGTGCAAATTAACTAACTCATATTTATCACACGGAATATTTCACCGCATTAACAAAACTGTCATTTAAGGGAAATTAAATGGACTCAAAACCCACACATTTATTTTTACCATGTTCATTATTCATTTCCCTGTTTCTTTCTTTCTTTCTTTTTTTTAAGTTCTGAATTCAAAGTTCCATAGAGGAAGAAGCAGATGATTTTCCCATTTTAGAGATCCCATGGTTAGCACAATAAAGCAACAGGAACAAATCTGGCTTGAAGTCTATCCAAACCCACATCTCCCAGTGTGCACAAAGACAAAAATAAGAAAAAGAAACCACGTAAGATGTACAACGGATATTAATATGAGTAATCTTGGAAATCTAAATACCAAACATATGTCAAAGATCATCCAATACATATCCAAATGTAATATAGAGATGTCTATTCTGTGAGTGCCTTTCATTCAAGGAGCTCCAACTCATTTTGCTGTGCATGGGCCATTTTGCAAGCCCCACAGGCTCTGTCCAAGCAGAGAGTTCCAGCAGCTTCTATAATATGAGACTCTGTAGTTATGGGTGTGTGATCAAATACCACCTCTTCTTTACAATCCTCCTCAGTCCCTTTTTATTTACTAATTCTCATACCTACCAGGAAGTAAGTAGTATTTTATAGCTATGGAACATGAGGTTAAGAAAAGTTAAACCAGTTGCCCAAGGTCAAATCATAATAATAACTATTGAATTTTATAATTGGAAGGGACCTCAGAGGTCAGTTTTGGCATAGAACTAGAAGCAATCAGTCAATCACCAAACTCTTACTAAGTGCTTACTATGTGCCCAGTACTGTGCTAAATTCTGGGAAAACAGACAAATAAACAAAGAACAAAACGAAACAAAACCTGTCTCTGCCCCTCAATACCCGATATAGGAGAGAACATGTAAATAACTAAATAAAGTCACTCAATTAATGAGCATTTACTTATTAAGCGTCTGCTGTGTGCCAGACATTGAGCTAAGTGTTGGGGCTACAAGCATATATATGTGGTAGATGGACACTAATCTGAAAGAGGAGTCATTAGCAGCTGATGGGACAGTGAAAAGCCCCTGAAGAACCAAAGCTTTGAGGCAAGCCTTGAAGGATGCCAGAGAAACTAATAAGCGTAGGATCAAAGACTCTCCGAGCTGGAAGGGACCTCAAAAGCAATTTATTCCAATCCCTACCCAAGAAATAAATCCAAACTACATATCTGGCATGTGATCAGGCAGCCTCTCTTTGAAGGTCTCCACTGATGGAAGATTTCATCCTCTCTGACATAGTCCATTCTATTTTTATATAGCTCTCATAGCTAGAGGTGGTCCTTTATAGTGTCACCTTTACAAATTACAAAATTGGAGAATTGGAGGTCATTTAGTCCAACCCCTATTCAACAGGAACCCCCACTATAACATTATGGTCAAGTGGTCATCCAGCCTCTCTTAAAGACTTCCAGGAAGAGGGAGTCCACTTCCCCTTGAAGTATTCCACTCAACTTTTGGACAACTCCTAGTGTTAGTTCCTGACCTCAAGCACAGGATTACGTCTTCTACCTGCTGCTTCTGGTCCAAGCAGGACAAATGTAATTCCTAAAGGCTAATAAGAACTAATCTAAACCTAGAACATCAGAGCTGGAAGTGACTTCAGAGACCATCTAGTTCAATGCATCAGTTTATAGTTGAGGAAACTGAGGCCAAGAAATAAAAGTCACAAGGCTAGTATATAGCAGATTAAAACTCAGATTGAAGACTCCTAGGTCTGCATTACTTCAACTAACCCAGGTTTTCTTTAATAAAGCACACATCCTGGGGTGAAATCCTGGGGTCCTTTACCGTCATTCCATTGCTCTAGCCACTAAAATAGATATCCAACTCTGTTTTTAAAATGTGCTTTCAGGACCCTTGTCATAATGACAGAAAAAGGGATAGCCAGTTACATGGATGATAAACTCTCTGATGTTCAGTGACATTCTTTGCTTAGGTCTTTCCCCAATGCATTAGATGAATTGAGTTGCTTAATTGCTCCCACCTTTCTGTTTTCTATTCATGAGATAACATCATGAGTTTATAGACTCAAATAGTCTCCAAGTTGAAAGGGCTTTCCGAAGTGCTCTAGTTCATCCTGTCCCTGAGCAGTCAATCCTTCTACATTGTCTCTGACAAGTGATCATTCAACCCTCAGCCGAAGGTCTCTAGTGACAGAGAGCCCGCTATCTCCCAAGGTAGCCCATTCCACTGATAGAAAGCTCCAATTATTAGGAAGTTTTCCCTTACATCGAACGAAGATCTGCCACTCTAATTTTCATCAATTGCTTCTGGTTTTGTCATCTGGGAATAAGCAGAATAGATTTAATCCCCACTTCATGGGACAACCCTTCAAATGCTTGATGAAATCTGTCAATTCTCTGCTACCTCAACAAGCCCTTTCTCTAGGATAAATATTCTTTCATCAGTATTCATACTGTACACCCTGTAGTCTCTTTATACCTTCTTGATGGCCCTCTTTTGACACTCTGGCTCATCAATATCCTTCCCCAAATGTATCTCTCATAGCCAGACACATGGTCTGATCAGGGCATAGTACAATGGAAACATAACCTTCTCCATTCCGGACATGATTTTCTTTTAAGGTAGCCTAAGTTTGTCATTGGAGAAGGAAATGGCAAACCACTCTAGCATCTTTGCCAAGAAAACCCCAAGTGGGGTCATGAAGACTTGGACACAACTGAAATGACACAACCACCACAACAAGATTGTCACTATTTTTTCAGACTACCATATCACATCTTACTGAGTTTATAGTCCACTTATTTTCTAGCCACACTTCCCCCATTTGGTACATGTGCAATGTATTTTAAACACATTTAAGGTCTTAATTTTTATCCCTATCAATTTTATTATAGTTAGTCCAGGCTTCTAGCCTGTGGAAAGCTTGCTGTAACTTGATTCTGTCATTCATTGTATTAGTTACTTCTCCCTATTTTGTGCCATCTGCAAATGTGATGCCCACGCTATCTATGCTTCATCTGGAATGTGGCCAACAACAGATCCTTGGGGCTCTGTACTGGAGACTTTCTTCTAGATAGATATCAATTATCATTCACCACATTTTTGTTTAATCAGTTTTCTATCCAGCTCCTTCTCACTTGTCAACCCAGCCTTGAAAAATACATCAAGTTGAGCACAATCATGAAAAAGTCAATTTACTCTTTTGTGCCCTTATTTCCTCATTTGTAAAATATGGATGTTAATTCTTGCACTGCTTACATGTTATCTACCTTGTACAATCCTAGAGGGTTGTTTTGAGGAAAGTGCTTGCAAGCACTAAAGTGCCCTGAAAAGGTGTTGTTATAATGATCATTATTTTTTTCAGTAAACAGAGTCCTTTGGGAAAGGAATCATGGTACATGGTATGTGTTATTGTCCCTTTCATCAGCCGTGCTGATTTATCACATCAAGTGCTAATAGCAACATAAATAGTTATTTATTTGTTTTTAAAAATCTGTAAGAGTGTATGCTTCTAGGAGACAATTACAACTCAATTACAACTTAGTTGGATTTGGAGTCAAATTAGACCTAGACTTGAGTCCCACCTTTGATTTTTTACTGGTGATGTGATTGTTAGCAAGACATAATCTTTCTGAGTCTTAATTTTCTCGGCTACGAGATGGTGAGAAGGGAGAGCTTGAGACTTGTCCCTATCCAGAGGCTCACAGGCTATCACTCTCCTCAAACACAACCAGGGAAGAAAACAAGAAGAGGAAATGGTTCAAAATTTGCAAAATGCTTTCCATACACTATCTCATTTGAACCTTTCACCAAACCTATGAGGTAGGTATTAAAGGTATCATCCCCATTTTCCACGTGAGGAGACTGAGTTCATCATTACTTCACATCTGGATTATCCTTATAGCTTTATGGATAACCTCTCTGCTTATAGCCTCTCCCTACTATAATTCAGCTTCCAAAGTGATCATCCTAAAATGTAGGTCTGATCATGCCACTCCCTTATAAAATAAACTCAAGTGGTTCTCTATTCATTCCAAGATCAAATATAAAAACCTCTGGCTTTTAAAGTCCTTGGCAACCTGGTACCTTTGGACCTACTCTTTACTACTCCCTTCTGTGTTATATGAGACACTCGCATTTTTGGTGTTCCTTGAAAATGACACTCCATTTTTAAATTCTACTCTTTTGCACTGGCTTTCCCTTATGCCTTGGATGCTCTCCTTCCTCACTTCAAGCTTCTGTCTTCCTTCAAGACTCAGCTCCAATCCCACTTTCTGTGAGACCTTTCCCAGTCTCTCCCCCTACACTAGTACCTTTCCCCCGGATTACTTCCCATTCACACCATATTTAGCATAGTTGTTTTCATGTTGTCCCCATTAGAGTGTAAGCTCTTTGAGGGCAGTTTTTGCTTTTCTTTGTATCCCCAGAAACTTAGCATAATGCCTGGCATAGACTAATCCCTTTACTAATGCCTACTGCTTGACTCACTGACAAGAGGGGTGAAGGAATGTACCTAAGCTCAGTCAGCCAGTAAAATGTAGTGGTGGGATGTCAATTTGGGACAACTTTGAAAGGGGAGAAAGATTTAGTAACAGTTGTGACTTGGAATGGTACAGCCCTTAGCACAGTGCCTGGCACAGAGTAGGTGCTTACTAGATGATTTTTTACCTATGCATGCCCTCTGACTATCTGTCCATTCTAGGAGCAGGAAGATGGAGGAGAAAGACTGAAAATGGGGACCATGGATCTAGATGTCCCTGCTTCTGAGGAGGGGCCATTCCTCTGTTTGCTGGAAAGAAGGTGGCAGATGCTCCCACTAGTGAGGAATGTCTGTCTAGGGCTGCTATGCCCCATATGGTGGAGGAAGGCTGACCTCCTCTGGGAATAGCATAGCTTTCTCTAGCCCTATTCTCTGATGGCTTTGCACAGTGTTGTAAAGATGCACTTAATTTGCCATGGAAAATTTTAGGAAAACATCTGAAAAAAATAAATACTAGACAAGGTATGTAGGACTAGAGGGAATTAACAGAAATATGTAAAACCAAAAGAAGCATTATCTCATGGAGAAGTGACCAAAGGATATGAATGAATGAATGAATGAATAAGAGAATACAAAAAGACATCACACTTAGTATGTGTTAGTCACTGTGCTAAGCACTGGGGATAAAAATGCAAGAGGCAGATAGTGCCTGCCTTAAGGAGTTTACATTTGCATGGGGAAAGACTACTCTTACCAGATGGCAATGGAAGGCTCTTTTGGCCAGAGCAGTTACAGAGTTAGTGACTGGAACATGTAGAGGTCCTATAGCTTTAGGGCCAGAAATAACCTAGAGGTCATGAATTCTAACCCCTCATTTTACAAATGAGTATATAGAGGCTGAAAGGTTAAGAGACTAGGGCCACACAGGAAGTTTCTGAGGAAGGATTTTAACTTAGGTCTTCTTGACTCCATGCCCAGAGCTCTGCACACTGGATATCTTCACCATCGTCATCTGTTGAGGGGGAGGACAGGGCAGGGAGTGAGGGAAAAAGTGATTTGATGACTATATTTCTTGTCTTACCAAAGCACCTACTGGAGCCATTAGAACCATAAATTGGTAGAGCTGAAAGATTTTCCTCATCTAATTCTCTTACTTTACAGAGAAGGAAATAGCTGCCCAAGGTAGTTTCAGTGAGTTGTCCGGGGTCACGGAGTGAATCAGGGACAGAGATGTTGGCAAAACATCACTAGTGACCAACCTTTGTTCCTCTGATGTATTGACTGATGTATTTGTCTTCTTCCACCACCCTATACAGTCTTTCTTCACTGCATTTTAAGAAGACATGTTTTTTTCATTGTATAATGTGACTCTTTTCCTGACTTTTCTATTTTGAAAAGTAACTATTGTTTCTTCATGAAACTGGACTCTTCCTCTTTCCCTTCCCTTCCCTCCTCTCCCCTTCCACAGACACCTCCCCCCATTGTTATCTTTGTGCCCCTCCTATCTCGCCTGGGCCAAGGGTGCAGAACTATCAGCTTCTCCAAACACCTTCAACTTCCTGGAGAGATGTGAATAGTGTTTTGTGGCTTCAGCAACTGCCTAGTCCTTCAGTTCACAGGTGCTTAAGTCACAAACCTGAAACTTGAAAGGAAAGGAAATAAAAAAATGTAAGCACCCCCTTTCAGTCACTTGCAAATCACCCACTCATTTACCTAGCCTTTTCTCGGTTGCTTTTTCAGAAACACAAAGAGAGCCTGCCTCTAAGCAGTCTTTTGCTCTAAATGGCAAGGGCTTGCTGAAAGAGTGAAAAAATTGAAAAAGCAAAATTCTGTTTACTCTAAGTACTGCTCTTTAGTAAGTGAGGATTAAAATTTAAAGAATGAATGAAGTTTGCTAAGGGCGATGATGGAACAGGATCTGGATGCTTATATAATTTCTTCTCTTCATCCCATTTTAGCGTGAAAATATTGTGGAAGACATGAATATGATAATTTAAGCATTCAGATAATTTATTTCACAGAATAGAGTGTCTATAAATGGAAAATATTAATAAAATATAGATTTGAATGCCTCATGCAAATCTATACTCACCAACAGTGTTACGTCCATTTCTAATGGTTAATTCTATAACTAAAAGATTCATTCATGCCCACTTTTACATTCCCACATTTTGTTGTTCCTTTGGACTATGGCCCACCCCTCTCATCCCTTTCAATGGACACCTTCTATAAAGAGGAGCTCTCACTCATTGGCAGTACTTTCTCACCATTCTCTCATATTTCAATCATATACTTCTCTCTCCATGACTCTGCCAAAAATTCTCTCCCCCAAATTATTTTTATTTTTGCTTTTTATTGTTATGTCACACTCATTTTTTTTCAAATGTATCTCTCCCCTCCCCTCCCCAGTAAAACATCCCTTTTAAACAAAAGTTAAACAAAGGAAAGGAAGCGTTTCAGAAAAACTAACCGACATATCTACCATCTCCGACAGTTTATGCAATGTTAAACACATAGGATTTTCTACCTCTGAAACAAAGGGAGGGAGGTGAATTTTCTCGACTCTTCTCCAGGGCCAAGTGTTGATCATTATAACTGGACAACATTTAGTTTCGTTCTTTTTGGTAATCATTATGTATCTTGTGTTCCTGATTTTCTGAATTCTTCTTTGTTTTCTCTTGTGCTACAGAATGGTATTATCATATTCACCTAGTACATCTTGTTTAGTCATACCTTAACTCATGGACTCCTACTTTGGCTCCAATTCTTTGTAGCCCCAGAAATACCTGTATGGATATTTTGGTGTAAGTGGGAATTTCCTTTTTCTATTTGACCTCCTTGTGTATGTGCTTGACAGTGCGATAACTGGGTCAAGAGGTATGGACATTTTAGCCACTTAAAAAAAATCATAATGCCAAATTAGCTTCCAGAATGTTTGGACTATTTCATGGCTTCACCAAGAGTACATTAGTATTTTTTATTTCTGTGGCTCTTCCAATATTAAGATTTTCGCATTAGTTTTTCCAAAAGTTAAATTGTTTGTCACCTTTGCCAGTTTGCTAGGTACATGTTGAAATGTTATGAAATTGTAGGGGCAGGTAGGTGCCTCAGTGGATAGAGTACTGGGCCTTATCTTTCTGAGTTCAAATCTGGTCTCAGAAATTTAGCAGCTGTGTGATCCTGGACAAGTCACTTAATCCTATTTGCCTCAGTTACCTCATCTGTAAAATGAGCTGGAGAAGGAAACAGCAAGACACTCCAGTATCTCTGCCAAGAAAGCTCCAAATGTGGTCATGAATAATAGGACATGCCTGAAAAACCTCGACAAGAAGAAGACTTAAAACTAGAGGAGATTTTTGGAGGCCATCTAGTTCAGCTGTCTCATTTCACATATCAGAGAGTTTAAGTGACGTGTACAGGGACGTACAGTTAGTATTTGAGGTGGGATTTGGTTTTCCTGATTCCAAGTACAATCCATCCATTGCAAAATGCTTGTCTCTGCAACCAGAATTATTTTGATGTATGTTTCTCTTTTAATTAATGGCTTGGAATACTCTTTCAAACGTTTGTTGCTTTGCATGTCTTAATTGAGAATTGTCTCTTATTTGCCACCTTCATGCCCATATTCCTGTGCTGTATGTAGGCTACGCCTGAGCTAAAAAGCCTGCCTCAGAAACTTACTGATTATGTGACCTAGGGCAACTCAAAACCTCTCTGAGTCTCAGCAGTCTTAATCTGTACAATGAAGTCAATGGTCTCCAAGATCCCTTCCAACTCCAAATCTATGATGCTATAACGTTCAACTTGGCTCTAGCCTGGGACCTTGTGTCTGGCTGGTGAACATTCATTAGATCCAGTCCTGACCCAGCCCCACCATGATGTTGGTCCCCCGTCATTTTCATATTGTCGTGGTCCCAGCGCCCATCCCCAATCAATTATGCCTCTAGCTCTAAGAACAACTCTATGATTCCTAGAAAGGATAAGTCAGTCCTTGGCCCTATAACTCCACTCACCATCCTTGGGACTGCCCTGACCAAAAACATCCCTTCCTGACCACCACTCATCCATATGTGTTATCTACTCCTCTAAGAATACACAGGCAGAGGGCAGAGGCTAGCTTCCTTTTTGTTTAGCACCATGCTTGGCACATAGCAAGTGTTTGATGAATACTATCCATTCATTCATTCATTCATACATACATAATGTCCTTTGAACAAGTATCCACAAGGGGATGACTACTAGTCATATATTTGCATCCTTATATCCAGATCCCTATCAGTGATATTTAAATCAAGTATTCCCCCTCCAACTGACAATTTCTTGTCTTATCCTAGTGGCAACCAGCTTGTTTCTGCAAAAGCTTTTCAATTTTGTGTAGTCAACATTACTTCATTTAGCCTTTGCTAATGAATGAATGAAAAAACATTTGTTAAGTGCTTGTTATATGAAAAGTACTCAGGATGATCTTTGATCTCAAGATGATATATATGTGTGTATGTATGTATATATGTATGTGCATATATAGATACATGCATGCACACATATATATTCTATAGCATGTATATAGCACATAATTATCTTATATATAATATATACATTATATAATATGCATATATAGAAATAAACACATATTTTACAGACATATATGCATGCATTCTATATAGTATATATAATACAACATGAACATATATCACACATTTTACATATATGATATACATATAATGTATATAGAATAGACATATATAGACATATGCACCCATAATAAATATATATAATTTATATTATATAACACACATACATATATGTGTACAAACATACATATTTTTAAATTTAGCTCTGTGGATGAAGTACTTTACTGCCCTGATAGGACCAAAATTTGCAAATAAAAATGCTGTCTTAAAGATCCCCAAAGACTTTGTCAACATCAATAACTATGGACTTTTCTCATTTCTCTTCTTGGCACCATGGGGCATCATCCTTTTTTCTTGATTCTTTTTTTGCTTGACTTCTATGAGTTTACTCTTCTGGTTCTCCCCCCCTCTTTTATGACTACTTCTTTTTTGTCTCATTCAATTCTTTCTTTCTCTTCCTCCCCTAAATTGGATATTTCCCAGAGTTTCATCCTTGGCTCTCTTCTCATTTGCCTTTACACTCTATTTTGGTGATCTGATTCACTACCTCGGCTTTAATCACTTCTATGCAAGTCTTTTATCTTGAGTCTCTTCTGAATACCAGATTCAATTTTCAAACTCTCCCCTAGGATTCTCTACTTTCATGTGTCATACCATTACATCAGCTTTTTTCTCATTTTGATCTATTTATCCCTAATGTTTAGCACAGTTCCTAGTACATAGTAAATATTTAATAAATTCTTGTTCAACTGAATTGTTCTTGAAAATTTCCAGACTTATTGTGCCCCCACTTGCTGAGTCACTTAAGCTTCATGATGGTTTTCCTTCAGTAATTCCTCCAGTCCTAGATGGTAGAACTTGTAGAATGCGGAGCCACCTCGTTTACTCTCCTACTTTTCTTTCCTTCCCCCCCATCCCTCTAAAACAGTAGAGTAGGAATTGCAAAATATGAAGTTGGTGAGTTTCCCTAGGGTGGGGCATTTATTTCTTGCATGTCTTCAGGCAAATCTATTGGGTGTGTTAGGTATTAAGAGAAAATATCTGGACAATCAAGGGTTTTGAGTTGATTCCACCTACAGAAGGAGTGAAACTACTGAAAAAGAAAAGAACCAGAGGCGACATCACTGTCTTCAAGTATTTGAAGGAATGTTGTATGCAACAGGGATTAAATTTATTCTGCTTGGCCATGGAGAAAATAGAAGGTGGAATTAACCAAGAGGTAGATTTCTTCTTGATGCCAAGAAAGACTTTTTAGTTGTCCAAAAATGGAATGGGATGCCTTGGAAAGTAGTGGTTTCCCCTAAATTGGAGGCACTGAAGGAAAGACTTGACGTGACTTCTCCAGATGTTGTGGAAGGGATCTTTTCTTCGGTTTTAGGTCATTTAGATTTCATTTTAAGGCCCTTCTAGCTCTGACATTCTGTGGTCCTTTATGTTAATAAGCAGCATCTTTCAGTCTCTTCTATATTCATCCCTCAATGTTAATATTTCTTATTGATGATTAGTCAGCTATATGGACAAAAAACCCAACACCCACCCAGCCCCTCAGAAGAATGAATCCATTGGCCTCCTAGAGAAGCTGTAGCTTTAAGATTAATCTTAATTCTTTCTCTAACCTATAAAACAGAACTAATTACAGAATTCAAGGCTTTCTAACATTTTTTAGGTGCCTTGATGGGAACGTGTTGAAATAAATACAAACATTGAGATAAAACAACCATTTTAATAGTATTAACTCTGCCAATTAATGATAATGGAAGAGCCGTCCAATTAGCTAAATCGCTAATAGTTTTATCAAGCAGAGGTTGGTAATTTAAAGCAAACAAATTCTTTCTAATTTTATCCACTTGCACACCAAGATATTTAAAGGATAACAGGGGATCCAATAAAGCGTATTGCTCAAGTAGAGCTATATTTAAATCTTCTAATGGCGATAACAGAGTGTTACCCCAATTAGCCAGAAAACCTAGGCAGTCAGTAAATTTGTCCATAACATCCAAAATTTAGTGTAAAAATAAATGAGAAATTAAGGAAGGTGCTGCTTATGATCATTAGGTTGGTTATTGCTCTTGATTTGGAAAATAGAGAGTGACCTAATTATTAGGGCTTAATCTGACCCCTTCCAGCAACACAGCAGTAACTCTGAATTCACGGGGCCACTTTGAGCACTTTTTCAAGCTTCTTCCTTCCTTCCTTCCTTCCTTCCTTCCTTCCTTCCTTCCTTCCTTCCTTCCTTCCTTCCTTCCTTCCTTCCTTCCTTCCTTCCTTCCTTTCTTTCTTCCCTCCTTCCCTCCTTCCCTTCTTTCCTTCTTCTCTTGATTTCTTTTCTTGTTTTCCCTTATCTTTTCCAGGCTGAATGTGCAACAGTCCCTCAGCCAATTCTACTGCTGATCCATTAGAAACTTTGACCTGTTCTGTTTCTAATCTATGACAGTTTACCTCTCCTTAGGCAGTCTACTGTTCTCTAGCTTCTCAGGGCTCACCATCTTGGTGCCAGCCTTCTTGGGGGCACCTGATTGGCCTTAGCTTTATTCCTGTGCAGTGATCCTAACCTCAAGTGATCCACTAGCTTCAACCTTCTCAGGTTCAGGGATCACAGGTGTGTACACCACACCCTATTCAAAGAAATTTTCCTGAAGCAAAGATCCTACCATTTCATTCCTCTAAACGAACTTCAGTGGCTCCCTATTACCTCTAGGATATAAACACTTCTGTTTGGTACTTAAAGCTCTTCACAAACTTATTCCTTCCTATTTTTTCAGTGTTCTTACGCATTAATCTCCTCCTCATACTTTATAATCCAGATCTGCTGACCTGGTTGCTGTCCTTCATAAATACTGCTCTATAGTCTACCACCAAGCCTTTGCCCCTCAATTTTTCATTTTTAGACTGGTGACGTCTTTCAGCCCTCTTTGCTCTAACCTATTAATTCTATGATACCACTTCTCCTAAAGTCAGTGGGTTATGGTGGTCAATGGCTCCTGAGTTGGAGGATCTAGAAATCCTCCCTTTGATGTTTCCTAGCTGTGTAACTTTGTGTAAGTCACTTGTTCTCCCTAGACCTCAGTTTCCTTATCTGTAAAATGAGTGGGTTGAACTAAATGGACTCTGAAACCCTTTTCAATGCTAAATCTTTGATCTTACGATCCTGGGAGGTTCTCTCACAATGTAAATTCCTAGGAGGGAGGAAATATATCTTAGATCTAATTTGGGCAACAATTGACCAGTACCTAAAACTTTTAAAATCCCCAACACATGTGATATGACGAGTATGATCCCTTTGCAAATGACCAATTCAGAGAACAAATGTCCCATCCACACTCCTGTTGGCTAGAAATACAAGGCATGAGCCAGCCGGGCCTGGGCATTGACTGCTGAGTGTCTCACTGCAGCCCACAGCTGCACTGGCACAGTTCCTTGGCTACAACACTCTTTGCTGTGGCTCTGGCTTTCATTTTTCAAAAGTTGTCACACTCTATGAGTGGGAACAAGACCCGTTGTCAGACTCCTAGCTCTCTTGCATTAGAGTTTCATTCCAGAATGGAGAAGAAAGTCAAAAGAAGTTACTGACATCAATCTCTTGGCAGCTCTGGCTAACTATTCTTTACATTGCTTTCCATGGTCTTTTCAGAGTCATCCCTATGATGAGCTCAGAGGAGTGCAACCGCTGTATTATCCAACACAGAGGGGGCAGGCGCGACTTTGAATCAGTTATTCTCTAAGACAAAAATCCCCAGTCCTCAGCCTAGCATTTAAGGCCTGCCAGTACCTGCCTTTCCAGTCTTACTTCATATCACTCCCCTCAGTTCTAATCAAACTGACCTGAGTACTGCTCCCTACCCATCTTTACAATCAATTAATCAATTAACAAGCAACCACAACACTTGGGTGCTAATCACTGGTGATACAAAGCAAGGCAAGTCCTCAAGGTCCTTACATTCTAATGGCAACACACATATAGGTTTATATAAGTTATAGAGCCGGGGGGGGGGGGGGGGGGGGGGGGGGGCGGATTGAGAGAGGCATTGGGAAAGTCCTCTTGCAGAAGGAGGCATTTCAGTTGAGTCTGGAAGGAGGAAAAAAAAATATTCTAGGCACAGGAGACAGTCAGCACAAGGTCCTGGGGATGAGAGATGGATCACTCTTGGCAAGTAGGTCAGTCCCTCTGGTTTGGAGAGTGTGGGAAGGTGTAAGAAGTGAAGGGTGGAAGGAAAATGTTAGAAGAGTAGAACAGTAGGAAGGGGTCGCGTTGTAGGGAGTTTTCAGTGTGAAAGGGCTTTCTAGTTTGTACCTTTGCCCTGAGGGCTCTTCCCTGCCTGGAATTCACTCTCTCCTCTGGGCCTCAACCTCTTTCAGAAAGTACTGTCCGTGCCTTCTGATCCCCTTGGATATTAGCACCCTTTCCCTCTTGAAAGGGAATTTGTTGACATTTTATGTCAGCATACTTGGGTATGTGTGACACTCCTTCCAGTAGAATGCAAACTCCCTGAGGGCAGAGATGGTTTCATTTTTTTTGTCTGTGTGCTCAGCCCCAAGCACAGAGCTATGAAATGAACTGGATTGCCCCCATTTAGATAATCCTAGAAGTTCATGATATGCCAGTCTTTCCAGCCCCCACCAGAATGCTTCATCTGGCTTCTAGTCATGACTCGGTCATAGAAACAGAGATTTCCCAGGGGGAGGTGACCTTCAAGGTCATTAAGCTCAGCACTGGAGAGGGGAAGAAAGTGAGGGAACTTCATAGGGGTTGAGCGACTCCAAGACTGTAAACAGAACCAAGGAAGGAAACCAAGTCCTCAGAGTATTATTAATAATAGTGATTTCTCTGATTATTATCAACATTAATAATATTAATAATGATGATTATGATAGTAACAATAACCCTACTAATTAATATTATTGATAATGATAATAAGAAACGATTGCAATATTTAGCATTTACACAGCACTTTAAGGTTTATGAAGTACTTTACAGATATCATTTCATTTCACCCTCACAACAATCCTGGGAAGTTGGCACTATTATTATTATCCCCATTTTACAGATTTAAGTGACTTGCCCAGAGTCACACAACTGTTATGAGTCTGAGGCTGCATTTGGACTCAGGACTTCCTGACTCCTTGCTCAAGCTCTACTCATTGAATATCTTGTCCAGCTGTGTGGACCAACCATCCATGGAGTTTTCTTGGCAAAGATACTGGAGTGGTTTCTGCAAGATGGGAGTGATAATACTTGTGATAGCTACCTTATATATTGTTGCAAGGAAAATGTCTTACGAAACTTCAGCATCCTATGTAACTGTGACCTGGGCTGGGTTTGTGATATCATTGGCATGGCGAACTCTGAGCGGGAAACTCACTGGATCAATGTGAGTCAGCCCTCACTGGGTAATTTCTAGTCTTAGAGAGCTCCCTGGGGCACAGAGAGGTGAGAAGGCTAGAGAATAAGCATTCATTAAGTGCTTATTGCGCACCAGACACTGTGCTCAGAGTTCTGGATTCAAATACAAACAAAAAGGAAAACTGTCTCTGTCCTCAAGGAACTCACATTTTAATGGGGGAAAACACACAAAAAAACAGCTGAAATTAATTTTTTTTCAACATTGACAACACACATCAATGTCTGGAAAATCAGAAGGAGAGCCATGCAGCGAATGAAAGTTGGCCAGCCTGGGCTCGGGGGAGGAGGAGGAGTATTTTGGGGTGAAAGTACATCTTGTCTAGGTCCACCTAGCCAGTATATATTATATGCAAGACAACCCAAGTCTCACTAACTCCAAGGTCAGCTCTTTATTGACCATACCATATTACCTCTCTTGAATGAGAATTATTATTATGTGAACCACAGGGGATGAAATTCCTCATCTGTTTTCTGAAATTCAAAGTATAATTTCAGACTTGGGACAGGGTGACACAAAATGGAAACCTTAACCCAGAAACCTAAGAAATTGGATACAAGAAATTGAGAGGTAGCATTGTCTAACGATTAGAGAATTGGACTTGAATTCAGGAAGGGATAGGCTCAACCCTGCCTCAGAAACTCACCAGCTATGCAATCCTGAACCAATCACTCTATTCCTCTGAACCTCAGTTACCTATAAATGAAGAGTTTTCCTTGATGGACTCTAAAGTCACTTTCTGCTATAAATTGATGATCGTGTGATCAGATCAAGGAACTTTAGACAAATAATTATGGAGACAAATCTGAGTCTATTCATAGAATCACAAAATTTGAAACTTGATAGGACCTCAGTGATGCTATGGTCCAACCCATGCATGAAATATAATAGGCAAATGAGCCTTCCTTTTCCTCCCTTTCCATTTCCCCTTTTCCTTTCTTTCCTATAGAATTTGGACTCCTTTTCATAATCTTCTCACTGTATTTCTTCTCTGGTCCTCTTCATTTCATCTGATAAGATCATTCATTGGCTCAGAGATCTAGCATTGGGAGGGACTTCAGGGATCTGAAGGGAAGTCCAACTTTCTCATTTTTCATAGGAGGAAATGGATGGTTTTCTATCAGGAAGGTTGAAGTGATGGGGAATGTGATACCGTGGTCCTAGAGCATCCTGCACTCATTTCTTTTTTTATAATTACACTGAGCTTCTAAGCCACCTTCCCCTTTCTGACTGAAGCTGTCTCTCCACAGATATATTTTTACTTCTATTCTCTTCTTTGGATTTGATTTGGAAAGAAGAGTCTTGCTTCAACCTTCTGGAATCTACTTCCCTCAGCCCTTAGTACTGGGTGTCAGAGCCTAGGGCTCTGGGATGGGCATCTTTCTCCTTGAGTTGCTCTCTCTCCCCCCTCATTCAGTTATAGGCTTCAGACCTAAGTTTGCCTTCCCTTAGCTCCAAATCTGTTGCTGGCTGCCTAGGTTTTTAATGTCTCTGAAAGTCAGGCTAAAAAGCTTGAGCTTTATTTGGTGAGTAATGCAGTCACTGGATTTTTTTTCTTTAAGCCAGAGTAGTGATACAGTCAGTCAGGAATGGTTCCAGAGGAATATAAATCTGGAGCTGGTGTAGATGATGTACTGAAGGTGGGGGTAGGGCAGGTTAGAAACTGAATATGAGTTTAGTTTGGAGGTTACAGAGGATTTTGGATGTGAGTGGATGAGAGACCCTACCAGAATGGTGCCAAGTGAAGTGAAAAGGAAGGGACAGAAATAAGAAACGTCATTTGGATTAGAGGAGAGTCAAAAAGGAGAAAGAAAAGTCAAGACACACTTCAATATTTCAAGCCTGGTGACTGAGAGAACGATCCTCTCATGAGTGGAAATAGTTCATCTGTAAAACAAGCTGGTTGTCCTAGGTAATCTCTAAGGTCCATTCCAGCTCTGAAACTCTAGGATAAGAATTTTTCCATTAAAAGCAGATTCATATTTTGGGAACAGGTCTTCCATAGGGCCACTCTCTTGGGAGACAACTAGGGTTTGGTGATTGAGAATATCAGCTGGGGAGGGATGTGAACTGCCATATAAAGCATCACTCTGTACCCAGATTAGATGTTCTAAATTACTTTAGAAAAGCCATTACTCTCCCTCAGTCTTCATGACACTCAGTTATCTTTTGCCCTCCCCGTTAGAAGTCCCGTCAGACAAATGACCTTGTTTATAGAGGGGACCCTTAGATCTCATGCCAAAGGATTATAAACTCTGAGAGGTCCTACCAAGTTGGAGAATCTCTTCTTTTTGTCTAATCCCAGGGATGGATTTTTATGTCATCTGTTGGAAGATGAGCCCAGGTAAGGTTCAAGAGGTTCATCACCAGGTTGGCTGGAGGGTGATGGGTAGTTTGGCCACAGCCACTGTCGAAGTCATAGAGTCTTCCTAGTGATCCTGCCTGAATGCTCCTTGCCAGTGAAATTACAATTTCTAGTTCCTTGCTTATTTTCAGCAGTAGGAAGCAGAGCAACAAATTTATCTTTTAAGGGGCTTCATTGTTCCCCCTGACTTGCCACTTTTCATCACCCTTCTCTCTCTCTCCCCAGTTACCGTGAAACCTGTCATGGGCCAGGAAAGGGGCTGGTTCTATCTACTGTGCCAGGTTAACTCTCAATCACACTCTGGGGCAGTTAGGTGGTGCAGTGGATAAAGCACCAGTGCAGGAGTCAGGAGGACCTGAGTTCAAATCTCCCCTCAGACACTTGACACTCACTAGCTGTGTGACCTTGGGCAAGTCACTTAACCCCAATTGCCTCATCCTGGGTCATCTCCAGTGATCTTGATGAATATCAGATCTCTCGACTCAAGTGGCTCTGGAGGAGAAGTGAGGCTGGTGACCTGCACAGCCCTCCCTCACTCAAAACAAAGTCAAGTGCAAGTCATGTCATCATTTCTCTGATGGCATGGTCTTCTTTGGCAACGAAGGATGAACACGTAATCACACTCTAAGGATAGGGACTAGACCAGTCAATAATATGGGGAACTCAACCTTGAGGAAACTCCTTCTACCAATAGAGGCGCTTTATTTGCAATGTATCACCTTAGAAATTTTCTTAGAACACTGAGAGGTTAAGTTACTTGCCCAGGGTCACACAGCCAGTATGTTTTAGAAGTAGGATTTGAATTCTGCTCATTGTAGTTCTGAGATCAACTCTCTACCCATGTCACCCTATCTCTCCCCATTGTAGGCTGAGGTGATGTGGAATTTAAGCGACTGTAGGGGGAAAAAGGCACTTAAAGGGGGAATGAAGAGACAAACCTGCTGTTGTGTGAGCTCTTACAAATGGAACCAGATAGCAACCCATTAGTTTAGAAAAGGAAGGATTTTTCACAGAGTTAGAGGTGTTTCTGAAACTGGTTTTATTCTTCTGGGGCTATTAGGTAAAAGCCCTAAGAGGAATGACAGGATTGAAAAGAAAATTCATGCACTGAACCATTGAGAGCCCAGTGTTCCGTGATCCCTCAGGAATTTGTCCCTCTGTGTCCATTTCATTGTCTTCATGGCATCTCCTGGTTAGATGAAGCCTAGGGGATTTTCTTGGGCCCCTTCCCTGGGTCAAGTCTTGTCTGTCTGTGGCTATGAAGGGAAACAGCTCAGGGATTTAGGGCATAAGCTGGCACCAAGGGGGAATCACTGACCAATGATGAGATGAATGCCTACAGGCACAGCTAATTGCTACCTGCCCAGTACTTCCTACAGAAGCCATTTCCCATCCCCTAAGGACATGTTTGCTCTAGCACCAGAGGTAGCCTCTGACACCCAGGATGAGACAGGGACACAACAAAGGATTTTCTTTTTTGCTTTGCAATTTGAAGCTATGACTTTTCTGAAATAATTCCAAATATGAAGTGCATAAGTTTTGTCTTTTATTAGGATCAGGGATACTTAAATTCCATAAGATCACAGAATCATTTCAAGCTGGAAAGGACCACAGAAGCCATCTCATCCAGCGCTCATTTTATACATGAAGAAAATGATGTCTAGAGAAGAAATATGACTTGCCCAAGCTCCCACATATTGGAATCATCATAGGTTTTCTGACATAAGATACTATGGTCATCGCACTTCTCCAATGTTCCATCTCTTACATTCACAAGCTTCATGTTTATATTGATATAAGGGGTTAAAATGTTTTCTTGAAGTGAGTTTTAAGAACATCTTACATCTTGGATGACTACCAGTGCGAGTGAGAGTTATTCCATCCCCACTACTACTGTATCTGAGAATCTGAAAATAAAGACATACATAATGGTAAATGTCAGTGCCAAATATACACTGGAATATGCATTAACAACCTTTTCTACACTTAAATCTCATTAACCATTGTAGTCTAATAAATTGCATTTAAAGAAAAAAGTTTTCCTGGCCATAGTATAATTCCAGGCACAATTAATCTGATGCAGAGTGTATCTGAGGAAGCATTAGCAGCTGAAATGTTCCATATGGATTTTCACGGATATGAAGAGTCCCCAAATCTGTTTTTGAAGATTGACAACCCAAAAAATATTTTACAATTTTTAGCAAACACTAACTAAAATGAGGGGCAGCTGGAAGGTTTAGTGGATAGAATGCTGGGCCTGGAGTAAGGAAGACTTGAGTTCAAATATGACCTCAGACACTTATTAACTGCGTGACTCCGAGGAAATCACTTATCCTCTATTTGCCTTAGTATACTGGAGAAGGAAATGCAAACCACTCTAATATCTTTGCCAAGAAAATCCCATGGACAGTATGACCAATGGGGCCACACAGAGTCAGACATGACTGAACAGCAAAAACTAAAATGAATTTTTTGTATATGTAGTAGAAGAGAAAAAGAGGATTATACATAAAACTGTGAATGTATGTTACAAATATCTCACTTCTCTTTTTAAATGTATTTAGCAAGTATTTTTTGTTTTTTTTTTTGGCTCTTTATCCCAAACAAGTTGGTTACATTTCCTTTTCATGGTTCTAGAGGAACCACCATGGTCATAATAGCTCAATTCGTCAGGTGTAGATGGGGGTTCTTTGCTATTTCACTTAGTGACCACAGAAGAATAGGGATAGTTTCAGAAACACTTGCAACTCTGTGAGTTGGGAGGTTTTATTCTCTGACGTGATTGGCTCAAGCTCCCATTCCAGGTGTTTTCCTCCTACCATTAGCTATCAATGATTAGTGGCCTTGGTTACTACCTCATTTAAACAACTAATATCTATTAGATTTTACAGAGGGACATTGAAGATTAAGGAAGAATAGAAAGATAGCTATGTCTTTGAAAAATCTAAAGAATCTTATTCTCTGGGGAAAATGGGCTCAAACTTAGCACTGTTTCCACATAGCATCGGTCCCACTAATTCAAATGTGCTGTCATTGCCTAATTAAGCCTCATTTGACCCACTTTTAGGCTGCATGTTGAAGGTTACTCTTCATTTTTGGGGGCATTGATGATGAATTGGCTACAATATATGGTAAGAAATTCACTCTTGGACTCCCATCATAGAAAG
Organism: Notamacropus eugenii; assembly: GCF_028372415.1. Lineage (NCBI taxonomy): Eukaryota > Metazoa > Chordata > Mammalia > Diprotodontia > Macropodidae > Notamacropus > Notamacropus eugenii. The sequence continues at coordinate 497,126,301 of NC_092873.1, forward strand.
TCATGGACTTTTGGATGGTTCGCTCTTTTGAACCTTCAAAACTCACAAGATCATAGCCTTCAACTTTCTTTATTTAGAAAACTAATGCTAAGGCAAAGAATTGAAACCCATTTGCATATTAACTTGGGAGGAAGAAATCCCAAGTCACCACTTACAACATTGTCTCTCATAGGATGCCATCAGAAGGGAATAACTCTCTCTCTCTCTCTACATATATATACATGAAAAGGTGCTGTGATTTTTGAGCAAAGTAGAATTGAGACAGCACAAAGTAAATGCAGAATGTGCAACTTTGTGATATCCATCCCAAATATTCACACAGACTATCTGTGCCCAAGCTGTCGTAAAGCATTCTGAGCTCATATTGGTCTGATCAGCCACAGTTGGACACACTGAAATTTCACTTTACAATGGTGATGTCATTTTGGTCCTCTTCAAAAACGAATGACAACAATCATATACATGCACATACACACACACACACATATATACACACATGGTATATGTATATATGTATGTATATATACATATATACCTATACACATATACACGTATGTTTGTGTATGTACTTACCACAATACCTAGACCATAGTAGGTGCTTAATAAATGTTTATTGACGGACTGACTTTAAGAGTTCATCTACTCTTATTGCCTTGTCTTACAGGTGAGGAAACTGAGGCCCAGAGAGATGAAGTCACTTGCCCAAGGTCACGCAGGAGGTCAGTGGAAGATATGACCCCTTGTCCTTTGTCTCAATCCAGCCATCTTCCTGCTGCATCATTTAATACAGAGTCTTAGTAGGTTGATCTGACCCAACAAGTAGCAACTGCCTTGATGGATCAATCAAGCTAACTCCCCTCACATTCCTCTGGATGCCCAACAGGCACATGGCTTGTCAATAAAATTATTTTCAATCTTGTTGATGTTTTGTTTGGCAAGAATTGTTTCTTTGAACAATTCCACATGAACCACTGAGAATTTTTAATTTCAATTAGTAGTTTCACAGGTGCTTGCAGGGACTGGAAATTTGCAAAAGAGGGAAACTTTACCCTGAGAACAGCTTTAATCTATTGATGGTCTTGGACGGTGATTGATTTTCATCACTTGGGTATTGATTAGTCAGGTAAACTTATGGGGAATAATAAATACTATTCGAAAGTGCCCGTTTGAAGTGTTCATATTGGGAGGCAGGATCAACACCCATCTGAAAAGCTGTAGTATAGCCATCTCTTCTCTTCTGTAGTTTTTCTCAGAGGCAACAACTTTACTGCATAGTAGTGAATAGAACCCCTGACCTAGCGTCAGAAGGGCATGAGTTCAAATCCTCCTTCAGATAATTACGATGTTACGCTGGGCAAATCACTTAATCTCTGCCTGCTTCATTTTCCTCATCTATAAAATAAGGATAGTAATACTATTTACCACTACTCCCTAGCAGATAATTGGTCAAAGGATAAGAGCAGTTCTTAAAAGAAGAATTGCAAACTATTAATAACCATATTAAAAAAATGTTTCAAATCACTAATAATGGGAGAAATGCAAATTGAAACAACTCTGAGGTTTTACATCACATGCTGCAAATGGAAAAAAATATGGTAAAATATGGGAATAGTTGGTATTGGAGGAATTATGGGAAGATAGATGCTGGTACGTTGTTGGTGGAGCTGTGAATCTGTACAAGCATTTTGGAAAGCAATTTTGAATCATGCAAATAAATTGACTAAAATATCCATGTTCATTTGACTTAGAGATTCCAGCACTCAGATTACACCCCAAGGAGGTTATTGATGAGAAGAAAATCATCACATACAGCACAATATTTATAGTGACACTTTTTGGAATAGCAAAGAATTGGAAACAACATGTATGCCCATTGGTTGGGGGAATGGCTAAAGAAATAATGGTATGTGCATGTAATAAAACATTACTGTGCTATGAAAAATGAATATGATGGGTAGAGAAACACAGAAAGATCAACATGTACTGATGCAGACTAGAAACAATGACTGCAAAAATGAAACAAAAAGCAGACATACACAAATCAAAGGCCAATGCTGTAAAATTTTAAAGATTAGGCACGACATGAAGGAAGAGACATGAGAGGACACTCCCAACACCAAGTTTTTCATGGACGTGGGAAGGCTCTGGGTCTTGCATATTGTGCTATTTTCATCCTTTTTTGATATATTGATTATACTGATTTCCCCTCTTCTTTTTTTCTTTAAAAATACTATGTGTTCTATGAGATGGCTCTCTGGAAGAGGGAAGGGAAGGATATTGGAGGAAACTATGGTGATATAGAAAACAGAAGACATCAATAAAAACTTGTTTTAAAATGATAATAGCTCTTGCCTCCCAGTTATGAGTAGTTGTGAGGATATAATGAGATAATATTTCATGGTTTTTCACTATTCTGATGGTAGAGAAGACATTGGATGGGGGTTGGTACCATGTTTGTGCAATTGTGATTATCTCAAACACCTCACACTGAACCTAGGATAGCAAGGTCCTACATTTGGTTACATTTGGTTAATCATAACTGGTCTATATTTAAATGAGCTGGAATTAAAGTGAAGGTTTATCTGCTTAACCAGAGTGACTTTTTTCAGGACATTAACTGAACTATATGGTCATTAAGCTGACTGAAACAACCATGATACCTAACCATTAGTATGTTCGAATAACTACCACCACCACCACTACAACTCAACCTATAAACATCTGATTTGAGATGTCTCACAGGGGACAAATTTAAGATGTCACAAAAACTGCCTCTGTTTTAGAGATCTAGTGGTGAAGTCTCCATACAATCTCCCACCACCCCACCCCCAACCATGTCATGCATTGAGTATATCATTGTGTTACTGTCCTTGACTTAAACTCCATTTAATTCAAATGCATGTCCAGTAGCAAGAGTTCTGTCCTTGGAACCAGAGAAGCTTGGTTCAGATCCCGGCTGTCCTGCTGCTGTGAGCTTTGGCAAATTACTAACCCATTCTAGAGCCTAGTTTTGGTAAAAAGAGGAGTTTGGATTATAAGGGCTCTGAGGTCTCTCCTAGTTCCAGAGTAACAATTTTAGGAGCCTCAGCGAGGCAACAATGGATTGTTGTGAATTCTCATCACTACAACTTGGTTTTATTTTCTTACTCTAAAAAAGATCAGAAAAGAAATCCACATTGTAAGAGTGCTTCTTTCTATAGTACCCATTATCCATCCATCCATCTATCTATCTGTCTGTCTATCTATCTTTCCATCTTTGTCCATTTATCTTACTCAGTCTTCTTCCTTCCTTCCTTCCTTCCTTCCTTCCTTCCTTCCTTCCTTCCTTCCTTCCTTCCCTCCCTCCCTCCCTCCCTCCCTCCCTCCTTCCTTCCTTCCTTCCTTCCTTCCTTCCTTCCTTCCTTCCTTCCTTCCTTCCTTCCTTCCTTCCTTCCTTCCTTCCTTCCTTCTTGTCTATCTCCATCTTGGGGCTGACAATTTGTTACAGCAAGAAGAAAAGCACAGACCCCAAAACACTATTTACTGGGCACTGAGTGACTCAATTGCTCTTGAAGTTAAGGGGTTCAGGATGAAAAAGCTCCTACTTTAAATAGAGATAGGAATCTCTCTGAAGGGATGGAATTTCACCTGGAGTAACATTTTTCTCTTTCCTTAGACTTTAAATGTAGCTTGCGTATTCTACAGAGTCCCAAAGCCTGTGGTGAAATGTAGTGAATCATAAACAAAAATTTAATTTAGAGTTTTGGCTCATGTGAATGTTGAGTCTCCTTCTTCTGGCCTCTGTTGGAAGGAGATGCATTGAGTTGGGAGGGGCAAAAAAGTTATTGAAAAGTTGAGACTCTTTTTTGATCAATTACCTTTCCTTTCAAAATTGTCAATCTAATTATAACACATCTTGAGGGCATATGCTCTTCTGTCAGAATGGCACAACTAGGTGATTGTTGGATCCTGGCCCAGCACAGGCAGGCTGGCTTACTGTTATTACACAACAACACACATTACTGTGTGTCTTGTTACGTAATCACCCTTCCCATTGAGAGGTGCTGCTGAAAGCGATTATGTCAGTCCTGTTCATTTCACGAGGAATTCTCGGAGTAAAAATAAAACCATCCTGACAAATGAGAACAACTGGACCTCAGACAGGAACATAGCATCTTGTACACTATTGTGCAATAACCAGAGGGGACTGAGTCAGTCCATTGGGTGCATTTTTCCCATAGTGTTTTTGGGGCCAGTAGTGAGCAGTAACACCTGGGTATGCTGCTTTACTTTTGAAAAATTTATTTTATAGTTTTTCTTTATGCAGAATGGAGTGAGGCAGGGGTACCATTGTATGCTTATAAGAACCTCTTGTTGGTGGAAAAGAGAACATGACCTCCCTTGAAAAGGAAACAAGAGGCAATTCTAGGGGACGGATTATGGAAGAGTAACTTCTATGCAAGATACCTTTTGTGAGAGTTTTTTCTTGGGGTCCATAAACTGAGAACAAAAAATTTTTGATCTCTCTCTCTCAACATAACTGGTTTTCTTTGTCAATATATTAGTATGCAATAATAATTTATAACATTATTCTGAGAAGGGTTCCATAGGTCTCACCAGCCTCCTAAAGTGTTCCATGGCATAAAATCGATTGAGTACTCCATTTTTAAAGGGACTTCACAATGATAAAGTGAGACATACTCAAGAATAAGCTATGCCAGAGAACAACTAGGCATAACTTGGTGACATATGGAGTAATCTGCGTGGTGGCAGAGTGTCAGGTCCCCTGGGAGTGTGACCCTTGAAACCTCTGCTACAGCTGGAACTTCCTTGACCACTGTGGACTTCTTGGCTCCCTCAGAACTCTCTGCTTCTAAATCAAGTCAGACTTTAAGTCTAATAGAGACTGTGTGAAGAAAGATTTTTTTTTGAGGTTGGAACATTGATGGACCAGAAGTGGGGTCAAGGGGAAACTCCACCCAAATGAGCCCACAGATCCCCTTTTTGTAGTTGTGGCCCAGAGCTCAAATGGCCAGTTTGATGTAAATGCTTTTGTTAGGTTTAGAAAACAACCAACACCCCCTCTGTTCCAGGGGACTGAGATCTCAGCTGAAGGCCACTTTTCAGTCTGATGGGCTTTCCAACAGCTGAGATATTAAAACACTGAAAAACGGGGTTTATAATGGAAATGCTGACAGACTATTACCTACAGCAGCACTGTGCTAATAAATGGAATGGCCTGTCATAATCTCTAGTTCATAAATATGCAAATACAAGGCAGGGGATTTGCTCTAAAGTATGTCTCTATAATTTTAACTGACCTTTGCTGATACTGAATGAACCTGTTACTTCTGTTTTTGTGCATTAGATATAAAAATCCCGGAAATCCAGCTCTCTGGTCAAAAGTGTGTAAAGTTGAAACTGGCATCTCCAGAAACTCTTGGCTGAGGTTCCATTCCCCTTCATCTGCTCCTTCATTGTTGACGATTTCATCTCCCTCTTCTACGCCTCCTCCTCTCTTCCCCAGGTGGGAGGGCAGAGATGGGGTGGAGAGCAAACATCTTTTGCCTCTCTCCCTTTCTCTTGCCTCCCTTCCCCCCCACATCACTTCCACATGTCTGTGTGCCTGCCCTGCCAAAAACCCATGGACACCCTCGAGGACAAACAGGCCATCTATACAGGGAGACATTGGAGTTTTCTCCAGTTCCCTGCTTTTGGACCAAATGGTCAGTTGATCCAGTGACTTCATACTCAATAACCTCAAAGTAATTTGTCCCATGTCTTTCAGCACAAAGTAAAGAGTTGGATGGGTGATAGTTTTGCTGATTTTTTTCCCCCTCTAACTATTTTAAGCTAGTCAGTCTGGTATCCAAACTATTGACGCCTGGCCAAATTGCCAGCAGGGGACAGATCTGTCCAATCCAGGAGCTAAATGAGTTACTGAGAGTCAATCTGGTTTTTTCCCTTGCTGCTGGGGTTTCCTTGGGTCCTAGCCTTTCTGGCCTCGAGTCACACACGAAGCTGCAGGCCTGGACCCTCCATTGGCTTGGACAGCTTTTGGTTTCTCTTGCCTTTGCCTGGCCCAACATACTGCTGAGAAGGATCCTAGCTGGCCCAGGGCCTCTATTGAATTGTACCAAAGTACCTTGCCTTTCCTCACTGGAAAAAGGAAGACATGTTGGCCTTGTGGTGCTTGCCGCTACTGTCATACATTAGGGACGTCGAAAGGAAAGAAAAGTACAGAAACAAAAGCTGTGTCATGGAGGTTCAATGTTACTTCATTTTTTCCCTACTATCCAACAGTCTTGAGCGTTTCTTGTCATTTTGTTAAGAGATCAAAGAGATATTCTTGGAGATGGACTGATTCATCTTGTCCTTGCAGCATGAGAAATGAGAACGGAAGGTGAGGGAAGCAAGACAAAAGAGCAATCCACCCACCCCAGGTGACTCTAAGACACTGGGGCCTTTCAGCCCCACTCTTTCAGCATTAGCATGCCATCAGTGTATCATTTTTTCAATTGGAAATGTGTTTCTAATACTATTCACTAAAGAGCAAAAAATCCTTGAATTCTTCTTAGGGTCAGTATTCAATTACATGAAAAAAATGGAGCAGACACAAGGTGGCCTGTACGATTAAGATAACTGGTATTTCATTGTAAATGATTAAATTAGTGGATGTGGTTTTAGCTTGAACTTTGCCATCCATACCAAAAATGCAGACATTTTTCTGCAGTGTATATTGAAGGCCACTGGTAATCTAAACTGGCTTTCACCTTTGCTTTCTCTCAAAAGCACACAGAAGAGAAGGGTATTCTCTGCAAATGTATAGGGAAGTTAATGCAAGACCAGAGTGGGAAATATCTGTATTGTAGCAAGTTGAACTATCTCCCAGTGGCCCCCCTCAACAAACTCCCTTGTCCTCGTAAGAATGGAGAAAGAGGGCTAAGGGGGAGAAGGAGAGTCCATGAGGGTAAAGCTCCGAGAAAAGTTTCAGAGAAACACATGACTCCAAACATGAAGATAGCTGGTTTCAGATTTGTGATCAGGGCCTAGGAAGACAATTTCTCCAGAATCAAATATAAAGCCATCTGTTTGGCATTTAAAGCTCTTGATAACCTGGATCCTTCCTATCTTATCTCTTTCTCTCTATCTATCCATCATCTCTATCCATCATCTCTATCTATCATCTCTCTCTCTCTCTCTCTCTCCCTCTCTCTCTCTCTCTCTCTCTCTCTCCCCCCTCCCCCTCTAGTTTTATCACAAACTTTGGGGCTGCTCTCTCAAACTTCCACTTGTGCAATGAGTCTCCAGAGCTCAAGTGGCTACTTGTCCCTTTAGAGTTCTAGGTGACCCTGCAGAGGTTGGGGATTGTTTTTCTAGTGCTATATAACCTTGGAGACCAGTGTGCTTAACCCCACGATTATCAGTGGGATAAATTAGTCGTTCAGACTTAATTAGCCTTTAGAAATGGGGGAGGGAATCAAGACTAAGGCCAGGGCCTCTCCTTATCTTTGTTAGGGATTCCTTCTCAGGTACTTGACTGGAAGGTTAGAAAAAGCTGCCAGATGTTGGAATTCCTTATTTTAAACTCACTTAATTATTTTATACAGGCTCTACAGGTCTCAATCAGATCCCTTAATAAATCTAAACAAATTTCCTGGGACACCTGATTAATATGTTGATTGATTCAGGGTGGTGTCCAGACCTTGGTTACACCTGGTTTGCACCTTTGATTCAATGGAAGGATGTTCTCACTTGACAAAGGTGTTAGGGGAGTATCTTGTTTGTTACTTTAAGTAGAGTGGGGTGAGTTAATGATTGACTTCTTTAAACCCATCCTTATTCAGTTTTCTTAAGATTTTGCTCTCTGCTATGGATCATGAAATCCAGTTTACCTTGGCCTGCTTTTTGCTTCTCCCATGTGGTATCATCTCCTGTGTCTGGGTTTTTGCATGTGTCCCCTGTGCCTCTTAGTTACTCTGGCTTCCTTTGAGTCTCAACTTAAATGCCATCTTCTATACAGAAAGACTTTCCAGGTGTACCTGGTTACTACTGGCTTCCTCTCTGAGATTTCCGCCATCTATTATTTATATGTCTGCATGTGGTCAGTGAAATCTCTCCACTGCAGTGTCATCTTCTTGTGGACAGATACCAGTTTTACTCTTTTTCTTATTAACTATGCCTTGAACATAGTAAGCACTTAATACTTACTTTTGACTGTTTTTTAAAATCGAAACCAATGTCTGGTTTTTCTCTTGTTTCAACAAAATTCATCTTCTCATAAATATGAATCAATTCATAGTCTCTTTCCTGATTGCCAAAGGCAGATAGATTTTATGTGTCCATACATTTGTGTGTACACACACACACACACACACACACACACAATGTATGGAGCAGTTATGTGGTAATGTGGATAGAGAGCCAGGCCTGGAGTCAGAAAGACCTGAGTTCAAGTTCAGCCTCAGGTACTTTGTATAACCCTGGAAAAGTCATTTGCCTCAGTTTCCTCATCTGTATAATGATCTGGAGAAGGAAATGGCAAGCCACTCCAGTATCTTTGCCAAGAAAATCCCAAATGGGGTCATGAAGAGGCAGAAATGACTGAATAACAACAAATGCATATACATACACATATACGTACTGACATACACGTATGCATGTGTATGTGTATATATATATATATATGTATCTATCTATACCTTTTTTCCCCCAGAAGGTCTGCTCACAATGTCCCAATATATGTATTTTAATGTTTTATTTTTTGCTTCTGACTTATTTCCCCCCAGATAAGTTATAGCGACTTGTGTAATTGAGTCAATTCATTAGGGTCATTTGTGTTTTGGCTTCTTGGAATTACAAATTTCTTTTCAGAGCCAGCTTAGGCTCCCCCAGATTTCAGTTCTAGGGGAAGACAATATAGCGCCTCCTATGTGCCAGGCACTGCACTAAGCACTTTTTACAAATATCATCTCATTTGGTTTTCACAACAATCCTGAGAGGGAGGTGCTATTATTAGTATTTTACAGTTGAGGAAACTGAAAGACTTGTTGAAGGTTACACAGCTAGAAAATATCCAAGGCTGGATTTGAACTCAGGTCTTCTTGACTCCAGGTTCAGAACTCTATGTACCAACAGGTAGCTGTCTCTTCTGGTGGCAATAGCAGCCAGGTATTAAGTAAGTTGCAAATCAGCAATTAGGCAAATTACATAAACCATTTGCTCTTTCCCCAGGTGTAATCTTGAATCCTCTACCACGTAACTATGAAAACTTTAGTTTCAAGTCACTGATAGGAAGTATCTTTACCAGAAAAAAAAAATCCAGTGTAGCTTTCAGTAAAAACAAAACAGAACAAAACAAAAACTTGCTCTCTCTCTGTCCACATTGAGTATCATGCCTTTACTTGCAGGTATTCTGTCCAAAGGAATGTAAATTTTGATTCCTGAAACCTCACAAGTTATCTTGGGGTTTACCGGCTAGATTATTTTCTTAAGGACCATGTCTTAAACCCAAATCACTCTAGCTTTCATTGATTGGCCAGCAATAGGTTCCAAGCTGATGGGTCAGAGTGAATGTAAATAGTAATTGTTTCTGCTTTGGCCAGAAACCCTCAAGATCTTCCCTTTCCAAACTGATTTTTTTAACTAGGTAAAAGAGGTCATTCTTTGCCTCATTTCTTACCTAGCCTTAGTCAAAAACCAGGCATTGACTCAGTCAAAGTGAGACCTGTCAAAAATCGTACCTTAAAAAGACCTAGGCTTCCCACTGCATCCAGGGCCATCTCCAGTCCTCCTGACCTATATCTTGCCATTGGACCCAGATGGCTCCAGAGGAGAGAGTGAGGTTGATTTATTTGCAAGTCATGGCATCACCTTCCCGTTGTCATGGTCCTCTTGGAGAATGAAGGACAAACAACAACCCAACTGCTAAATTTTGAAAACAAGAATCTTAAAGAAAGAAAATTTACATGAAAAAAGCACCACTATTTGAGAACTTCAGAGAATGGTGCACAAAAAGGGCTTAAGAATGATTGAAGAAAATCAGATCTTCATTATGGCTCTCCTACTACTAATTATTATTTTACTCACTACCAGAACCTCTGGAAAACTAGACTACTTCTTTAGAATGTTATTGTACATAGATTTTTTGTTTGTATTTTTTGAAAATATGAACAATGTAGAATTGTTTTTATTTTATTCTAAAATTCCAAATTTTATCAGGACTTCTTGGTCGTCTTTGCATTTAGTTGTTTCTGGTCCAAGACTAACAAGGATCATTCCTTATGAGTTCAGAAAATCGACAGTGACAGAATGCCCTGACACAGCTCAACATTTTTTGAAAAATGTAAAATATTTGCATCATAGTTTCAGTTTCTAAGGACCATGTGGGGATGCACTTACTTACTGGTATTTTATTCTCCAAAGAGATGGGTCTCTAAATAACTAGGCTCATGCTTATGGCTTCTGAACTCCCTGGTGTCAAGGGTTTTGAATGTGTCAATTACAGTACATTTAAAGAGTGGACAGTGTACCCTGGGAATTTAGCTTTCCATTAGAAAGATGTCACAGGGAACACGTGAGAGATACAATGTGCCCCAATGTTATGACTCTTTATTTTCCCTTTTATCTCATGTAAGATAATTTTGTATTTGTGACATAAGGTTTTTCATTTCTACATTTCATCTCCTCCATCCTCTAAATGAACTAATTTGAATGAATGAAGAAAATTATTAAGCATTTATGTCCTACGCACCATTCCAGGTGCTGAGTGTCCATGTAGAAAAGTGAGACAGTCCCTATCCTCAAGGAGTTTATATGCTAAGGGGGGAGACAAGACCTGGGAAAATGTCAGACAAGGAAGTGAGTCATGATTTAGGCAGTCACAGGCGTGATGATGAATCGAACCACAGGACAAGCTATTTGCCAAGCCCTTTTCCAGTCCAACGGTAGTGTTGATATAGATATTTTTCTTCAAGCAAAAGCAAGAACAAAAAAATAAGAGGAGAGGGAGGAAGAGAGTATATGATGGCAAGACACAGGGTAAGATGGCAAGAAATTAGGTCAACCCTAGTTTCTTTGTGGATGGCTAGAATGATTTAAATTTTGGTCAGGATGTAGAAGAAGAGAGGTAAGGATAAGGATCATTTTTTTGTGTTCATCTATCTATCCATTCATTGATCTAACCATTCCTTCCTTCATTTCTTCAATAAACATTTGTTGATTTCTCACTAGGTGTCAGATATGGTGCTAAATTCTGGGGACATAGAATACCACAGTTCCTACCCCAAGGAACTTATTTTCTATGTAAGAGGACTTTGTAATGTATATACCAATAAGCATATGCAAAATTTATACACTGGAAGTACAGTTATTTTCATGAGGTGGGACACTAGTAACCAGGGAAAGGGGGACTAGGAAAGGCATTCTGTAAACATTAGGTTTTCATAGACTATCTCTGAAGTCAAAGAATTCTTTTGATGACCAGGGCAGACGACCTGGAAAAAAAATGGATTCCTTAAAAACAGAGACTCTTTAGCACCTCTCCTTTTGTAGTATTCAACAGAACATTTTTGTGGAGGAATAGTGAATTCCATTTTAATAATGTTGAGTTTGAGATGGCAATAGGGTGTCTAAATGAAGATACAGTGAAAAAGACCAAAGTCTTCTACGGCATCCAGGTCATGATTTCTAGTCATCCTGATCTATATCTTGCCACTGGACCCATATGGCTCCAGAGGACAGAGTAAGGCTGGTGACTTTGTATAGCCCTCCCTTAGTTAAATTCAATTCACCCGCAAGTTATGACGTCTCCTTCCTGGTGTCATGGTCCTCTTCAAGAATGAAGGACAAACAACCACAGTACTTAGCAGATGAAGATGGTTTTCTCTCTGAAGGGGGAGTTTCAAGTTGGATTTATGGATTTCGAAGTCCTCTGTGTAGAGATAATAACTGAATTCATGGCTGTAGATGAAATAACTAATAAGGGTGGAGAGATAGAGAGAGAAGGAGAGAATCAACACCAGAGCCTTGGTAGATGCCAAAGTTAATGGACAGGTGATGAAAGATAGCCCAGGAAAAAAGCAGTCAGATGGGTAGGAGGAGAACCAAGAGAGAGTAGTGCCATGGATGCCAAGTTAGGAAAGAGTGTTTGACATTGTAAAAAGTTGCAAAAAAAAAAAAAAAGATTAAAGATGGAAAAAGATCATTGGATTTAGCAATTATTGGATCATTGGTAACACTGGAAAAAGCAGACTCAATACAATGGCAAATTCAGAAGCTAAATTTGCAAGAGTCTGAGAAGTGAGTGGCAAATGAGATAATAGAAGCCATTAGTACTGAGAATTCTAAGTGACTGAAATGGAGAAAGATAGAGGATGGTAGCTTGAAGCGACTGGAGGTTAGTTTCAAAGATGGAGGAGAGCTGATCATGTTTATAGAACATGTATGAAATATCGTGTATGTGTATACACATATATTTTCACACTTTAAAGGGCTATTTAAATGTGTTATTATCATCATCATTATCCATTTATTTGCTTATTTATTTATCATTATTATTATGGAAAAAGTCAGGGGATAAGCAGAAATTGAAGATGTTCAAGGGGCAAGATTCCAAGGACAAAGGGAGGAAATCAGATTAAAGATATAAATAGAAGGGTGCACCTTGGCAAAAACAAAAAGGCCATCTCTTCCTCAAGGACTGAGGCATAGGAGAAGACAATAAGAGATGATAGAGAGAAGTTGGAGGTATGGAGCTTGGGGAAGAGAGATCTCATGGCAGATAGCGTCTATTTGGTTTGGAATAGTAAGCGGTGCATCCTTCTGCTGAGGGGGCATGGGGAAGGCGGGGGTATAGGAAACTTGAGGAGAGAAGAGAAAACTTAGGAAGCTTGTTGATCAACTAGTGAAGACTTAAAGTATTATCATGAAGCAGTAAAAGCCTAGTTGAGATTAGATGTGGTAAATTTGTAGTGCGTGCAATGCAGTACAGTAGAAAGAATGTAGCAGGGCTGGAGTCAGAAGTTTTGGGTCTGAATTCTGACTTTTATACTCTGTAACCTTGAGCAACTTACTTCTCCATCCTAGACCATCTCTATTTCCTTATCTGGAAATGAGGGTCCCAGACTAGTTGGTTTCTATGGTCCTGTCTATCTTGAATTTCATTTCCAGGATGGTTTTAAATAGTGTAAGATAATAAATATAACATAAAATATAATATATAAAATATATTAATTATAATATATAACAATATATAATTATAGAAAATAAACTATAATAAATAAACTATAATATATTCATTATTAATAAATATATAATGTGTAGTACATAATATATAATTATAAAATTGTATAAATATAATATAAAATATAATACAATAATAAATAGTGTATTTAAATAGAATAGTAGCAAGTATTAATATAGCCCTTGAATTCTCGAAAGCACATTCCACAGATTAGCTCATCTGATCCTCACAACAACCTGTGACGTAGGTGCTATTATTATTATCCTCTATATTTTAGAGATGAGGGAACTAAGGCATTTGCTTCTGGTCATACAAGTAGTATATGGCAGACATCAGTTTTGGATCCAGGTCTTTTTAAGCCCTAAATCTAGTCCTTTCTCATTATCCAGCTTTGCTTCTCCCTGTTATACCATGAGGGGTTAGCATCAAGAAAGAAGAAGAGGTGGATTAAAACTTCTTGGATTTTCTTGAGTTTGAAAGAAGTCAACATTTCTAAACCAACAAAGAATGAGGAGACATGGTGACACAGTGGAGACCTGAGACTGACTTGTTGATCTGTGAGGCTCTTTTTAATGCATTTTAAGGCTACTTTCTCCCTAATCTTCAACACTTGACCTTTCAGTCTGATATTCTTGTGTATTATTAGATTGGATGATTAGTTATTAAATATACTGTCTCCAGTAAATCGGTAATTGTATAAAGCAATGGCCCTCAGCTTTCCTGGGCTGTACCCATGATATTTAATCCCATCTTTTTGTGCCGGAAGCATTTAACCCTTTGTGTGGGAGTAGAAAAAAGAATTTCTAAATGGTGTGATGGATGACCCAAGTGGAGGAGCCCCAAAAATTCATCTCTAGTCCACAGAAGGAAGGCAGAGGCTTCACTGATTCCAGGGCTCTGTTCTACATTTGTTCTTAAGTGTTAATGAAAGAAGGGAAATGGTACATCCCCTGTGACGAGCTTTAGCAATCTTTATGAAGTGACAAGTCTTCAAACCTAGGCATCCACTAAGGGAGTGATCAAGCATTCAACAGCTGCCTTTCAGATTGTTTCCTAACCAGTTTTATGGTGAGAAGCTGGATTGGAAAGAAGTCCTTAATAGACTCCAATAGCCCTCATTTCTCTTTGACAATTTCTCGAATTGGAGGGCAAAGCTAAGGGTAACTATGGCAGGCAAAGGGAGTATATTTATCAATTAGTCAAATAACCAAAGAAATAACTAATCAAATGTGGTTTTTTAAAAATTTATTTTATTTTTGGTTTATGAAATGAAACAAGCATTTCCATAACATAGTACAAGCAAGATGATTTATTACACATGAAACTGCAAAACTATCACATACAACTTTTAAATATATAATATTATCATGTAAATTTATTTTTTTCTTTTTTTTCTTCTTGCTCCTTTATCACCCCCAGCCCTGGAAATGGCTACCATTAGGTACACACACACACACACACACACACACACACACACACACACACACACTCACACACATTTGTATGTATATGTAAAATTACTCTGTGCATATTTCAACTTATTGGTTCTTTATCTGGATGTTTAATGAGTATCTGCCATGTGCCTAGTATTGTGCTAGACTAGTATGTGAATTTCTCTGAGCCTCAATTTCTTTATTTTCGAAATGGGAGAGAATAATACCTATTACCTACCTATGCCTACCTACCTTTCAGAATTGTTATTTGGAAAGAACTTTATAAATTGAGGAATAGCCTGAGGTAGTGGATTGAATGCTGGCTTTGGCATCTAGAGGACCTGGGTTTGAATCCTGATTCTGACGTTTACTAGTTATATGACTCCAGGCAAGTTATTTAACCTTTCACATGATGACAAAGGTAAGGCCCTTCTTTGCAATGGTTTCTCTCCTCTCAGTGATTTCTGTGACTTGGGGATTTGAGGATCCCTGCTATTCCAAATATTCTTAGATTCCATACACTGAGCTATCTCCACAAGATCTTGGGGTTGATGATAGCCAGGGTGGTAGCACTGATTTGACTTGCTTGGTCAATGTTACGTCCTGTCTCTCCCCCTTACTGCTTCAATGAGACTGGCTTGTTATGGGAGGTAAGCTAGGCACTGGACATACAAAGACAACAACAAAGCATCCCTTGCCCTCAAGTACCTTACATTCTGTTAAATAACTATGTCATTTTTTCCATGTTTTCTCATTGATCCTCCCTAGAGGGTCTAGCTAGAACTGTGGACTTCTTTACCTCAGGTCTCTTAAATCCAAATGTACCTCTTGCCATTGGCAACTAATATCCCATTTGGCCTTGCAGAATAAACTGTGTAATTGATCCATAGGCCTGAACACCAGATCAGTTTCCAGGGAAGGGATAGTTAGGTCCCAAACGACTCCTCAAACTTCTTTGTCATTTCATTGTGATCCTATAAAGAGGGGAGCAACTTTAGTGAATTGAGTTTCTTTTAAGTACATTTCTGGTTTTTACAGATTTATATAAAAATAAAGATAGTTACCATGTCAAGATGATAGCTTTGGAGTAGAAAGAACTTGATGACCATGGACCTTGATATATGAAGGGTCTGTGGTCTGTGGTCCCAGAGACAGGAATATAAAATGACCTATTGGTCCTATACGTGTCAAACTCAAAGAGAACTGGGGACAGAGAAGTCATACATAAGGATTCCTGTGAGGAGCATGTTGATTTCGCTTTAAAATGTAAATATGGTTTAGGGCATGTACTTGGGAATGGGTCTGTTGGGAGCCTTCATATTGGACACCTCTGGTGTAGTGGATAGAGGGCTTGCTGAAGAACCAAGAAGATTTGGATTAGAACCCTGCCTCTGATGAAATGATTACATGACCCTAGACAACCTGTAAGGGTCTCAGGCAAGGCTATAGAATTTGGAGTTGCAGAAAAGGCACCAATTCACATTGGTGGAATGTCAGGTCCAGTCCAAAAAGAGAACCCCAATTATTTAGAGTTCTATGCTGCCCCAGTATCAGAAACAAAGACCCTTTTATCCAAAGGGATTGTAACTCAGGTGATGTCGAATTTAAATGGATTCGCTTTTGGAAGAGTTCATGGTCCATTTATTCAGACTGGGGAAAACATGAATCCGGCTAATGTTCAGCTGTGTGTGTCTGTGTGTGTGTGTGTGTGTGTGTGTGTGTGTGTGTGTGTGTGTGTGTGTGTGAATCACAGCAGTTTGGGGTGGGAGGGAATCTCAGAGCTTTCTAATGCTCTTCCAGTTCAATGGGGATCTTTCTCAAGGTCTGAGCTGAAGATGTGCTAGCATTGTCCTCAGGAGAGGTTGAAATGAGTTACCATGGAGTTACACAATGAGGCAAAGCCAATCAATCGACAAGCATTTGCTGTGCACCTACTATGCACCAGAAATTGTGCTAGGTGCAGAGGACAAAAGTGATTGTCTCTTTCCTTAAGGAGGTGACGTTCTCTCAGAAGAGACAAATGTGCCAACCTAGACATATACAAAGTATATGAAAATACGAAATATATTAAAATGTATGAAAAGTAAACACAAGGTAATGGAAAAAAGGCAATGAAAGTACTAGCAAGTGAGGATGGGATGAATTAAGAAAGACCCAGTATAGAAGGCAGAGTCTTGAAGAAAACCGGTGATCTTTTTACTGTTGTTTGTTTTTTGGTTCAAAGAGATCAGTGACCTTCACAGGTGATGGCTTGACTTGCTCAAGAATTGGATTTAAGTGAGGCAGAGTTGCACAAGGTCATCAAGCTCACTCTCTCTTCAAGAGTCATCTAAGTTCAGTGGCAGGACAAAAGGCAAGACTGGTGATGATTCTGAAAGGTAAGGAGGGAGTATGTTCTAATTATGGAAAATGGCCATTACAAAGTTAGGGAGACAGGAGATGCAATGTGACATTTGAGAACCGTTAAGAATTGGTTGAATTGTAGAGTTTGTGAAGGAGTATTGCGCAATAAGGAGAAGAAAGTGGAGACCAGGTTGTGAAGAGCTTTGAATACCAAATAGAGGAATTTGTATTTGGTTCTAGAGGCAATAGAGAAGCACTGGGATTTATTAATTAGAGGGGGAAGGTGAGTGAATAATTAGACCTGTGCTTTAGGAAAATCACTTTGACAGCTTTGTGGAAGTTAGATTGAGTGGAGAGAGATTTAGAGGAGGACAGAAGACCATTTGGGAGGTCACTGTCTTAGTGTGGGCAAGAGATGATGAAGACCTGAATTAGGGTTGAAGAGGAAAGATTCAAGAGACGTTGGAGGGCAGAATCTATATGAGTTGTCAAGGGATTGGATAAGTGGGGTGACAGAGTCAAAAATCCCACCAAAGTTGTGAATCTTGGTGATTGGAAGGATAGTGTTGCCTACAGAAACAGGCAAGTTCAGAAGAGCAATGACCTTAGAGGGAAGGTAATATTTTCTGTTTTAGACATGTTAATATTCTTAGGAGAGGTGCAATTTAAAATATTTATTAGAGTTGATGGTTTAGCTCTGGAGTTCTGGAGAGAAACTGAGGTTGGGTGTACAAAGCTGAAGGTCAGCCCCAAAGGGATGATAATTAAGCCCATGGGAGTTGATGTCATCACCAAATGAAAGAGCATAATGAGAGAAAAACAGAAATGTTGAAACAGAACTTTTGGTAAGCTAGGGAATGGGATTTGAATAAGGATCAATATAAGAAATCAAAAAATGATCAGACACTCCTTGGAGGAGAACCAAGAAAAGAGGATGTCACAAAACTGAGAGAGGGGAGATCATCCATGAGAAGAAAATGGTCAACAGTTTCAAATGGTGCAGAAGGGTCAAGAAACATGAAAATTAAGAGACATTCATTTGGAAATTTGAAAATCATCTGTACCTTTGAAAAGAGAAGTTTCCAACAGAGTGATTAAGTTGGAAGCCAGGCTTTGAGTTCAAAAGTAGAGTAGGGCAAAAGGCTGTGAAAATGGTGTCAGAAGATCCTGGGAGGATCCTATTTCTCTCACTCACTAGCTGTGTGACTCTATGCACATCTCTTAACTCTTATTTTGCTCATCTGTAAAATAATGGGGTTGGGCTAGATAATCTCCGAAATCTCTTCCAGCTCTGATATACTGTGACTTTCTGTTGCCTCCATTACCTGTGAACCTGTTTTTTTAAAAAAATAAAAATCACTAAAACCCTAATTGTCAATTTTGAAAGATTATAATGCACTCCTTGGAAAACATTCAGCAACATGAGAACACTCCATTGTCCCTCCCACCCTGTCCGCCTACAACGATTGGAAATGGTTCAGAAAATCTAGAGCTTTGGAAATATCTGTGGTTAATCTTTGGGGAACAGAGGAGGCTACTTAGCACAGCCTCACTCTTTCAGAGTCATCAAAGTCCAGTGGCAAAGACAAAAGTCAGGGCTGGTGGCTCACCATTTGATCCTCATATCACATCGTCTTTAGACCCTGTTTTTCACCCTGATCATCTGCTTTTGGATAGTCTCCAGTGTATCTATGCCCCACATAAAAGGAGGTGCACAGAATTAGACAGTGCTGGAGGCATGCATAGCCCAATGATCACCTTCTTCTTTTGGGAGTAAGTTAGTTAATAAACATTAATTAAAGGCCTACTATGTTCCAAGCACTGTGGGTGTCCTCTAAATGTAGCTTAATTGTTAGTGATCATTCTAGGATTGTGAAGAACCATACTGCAGGAGGTGGAAAGGGCAAAATGTCGCACTTTTCAAAGCACCGAAGTGAAGAATCTTTAAACACTAAGCCAATGAGCTTGACTTTGATTCTTGGCAAAAGTCTAAATTGTATCATTTATGGGAGGGTTAATGAACATACAGAAGGCGGAAGAAAGAGAGCTGGATTTGAAATGAGAACTCATGGGTTCAAAACCCTGGATCTTGCATCAGCTTTGATTGGCTGCTATGTTACAGAGGGATATTATAAACTTAAGCCAACTGGGCAGAATCTGCTTCGGGATGATTATGAACCAGAACCTGACACTACAAGCAATATTTTGTGCCTGTAAACCTCTTCAAAGAAGGGACAGGGGTTTATTTTCTCAGCTTTTCTCTAGCACTAAACTTGGTCACTATGATTACATAGAATTTAAGTTCATTGGTTGTTGTTAACATTGCTATTTATTTCAATTACATTGTTCTACACATTGTGTACATTATTTTCCTGGTTCAGATTTCTTCATCTGGCATCAGTTCATGCAAGTCTACCCATGTCTCAGTCCTTCATAGTCATTGTATCTTATAGCTCAGTAATTTTCCATTATATTCATATACCACAATTTTTTAAAGTCATGCCTGAATCAGTGTAGACCCATCTATCTTACAGATAATATGTGGCTTGCAGTTTAAAACAATATATTATTTTTTGACATTGATACAGTTTGGCCTGCCTTTTTTGGGAGGAACTCCAGGGATAAAGTATTAGTAAAGACACAGAGAGGGGGAAGGCACAGAATGCATTTGAGAAAGGCCGTAGAGTTTATGTGGTATGTGGATGGAAGCAGTGTGAGATGGTCCCTGTCCTGAAAGAACACATATGAAAGACGTATCAAACAATTAAATCCTCAACTAAGGGGAACCTGAAAGTTTAAATTCAGAGAAAGTAGAGATCCAGGTGTGTTTGTTGGAAAATGTAGAACATAAACTGGCATGAGAGACTGAGTAGGATCTGCACAGATGACTGAGAACTGGATGGATTTCAGCATGAACAAAAGTACAGAGCCGCTAATGGTGTGTTGGGGTCAGCAAGAAGATAAATTTGACTAGTGTAGTTTCTTATTGAAAAATAGTGTATAATTACTTTGTATAGATTTCATTTTGATTTATCCATGCACATATCATTTCTTTCTCTAGGATGTTACCTCCCAGAAGGCAAGGACTGTTTCATCTTTGTCATTGTATTCTGGGCAATTTTGAATTGAATTTTTGAATTGAAAGGTAAACTGAGGTCAGATTATGGAAAACCTTGAAAGCCAGAGAAGTTTAGGTTTGAATATCGATGGTCCTTTAGTAGGAATGACATCATTAAAGTTATGTTTTAGGAAGATCAACATGGCAGAAATGAAGGAAAGAGAATTGGCTCTGGAGTCTTGGGACCTGGGTTCAGATTCCACTTCTGTATTCACTGCTGTATAACTTTGCACAAATCAAATTATTTATCACCTCTGATTCTCAATTCTTCATTTATAAAATGAAGATACTGAACTAGATCGTCTCTGAGTTGTCTTCCTGTTCTAGAGCTATGACTTCCCCTCTATGATTCTCCCAGTCTAGGGAGAGGTAATGTAACAGTTCAGGCATGAAATGATGAATGCTTAGTGTGATAACAGTAGGACTAGAGAGGAGGGGGTGGGCCTTTGAGATAATGCACAGGGATGAAACAATAGGACTTGGTGGCAGATTGACTATTAGAATAAAAGGAGATGGATGAGTCAAATCTGAGGCCAAATTGTTTAGTCTAGGAGAGTGAAAGAATAAAACTAGACAGAAATGAGAGAGGTGAGAAAAGGGGTTTCTTTTTAGGGAAAGATACTAAATTTAGTTTTCCAATTCAACAAATGTTTTTGAGCACTTATTTTAGCTATACTATCTTAATTTTTTTTGTTGGGGGAATTTGTGTTATGATTGAATTTTTCTTTTATTTGTTTGCTTTATTTATTATTTTTGAGCATTCATTTCTAAAAAAAATTGAGCTCTAAATTCTCTCCTATCCCACCCCTCCCCTGCCTATGGAGAAGGCAAACAGTATATCAATTACGCATGTGAATTCATGCAAAATATATTTCCACATTAGCCATGTTGCAAAAAAGAAATAATAAAGAGCAAGGAATGTGGAAAAAGTAAAAAAGTATGCTTCCACCTGCACTCAGAGCACACCAAGTGGAGAGTATTTTCATC
This sequence comes from Notamacropus eugenii, assembly GCF_028372415.1. Lineage (NCBI taxonomy): Eukaryota > Metazoa > Chordata > Mammalia > Diprotodontia > Macropodidae > Notamacropus > Notamacropus eugenii. Next base: position 497,147,404 of record NC_092873.1, read on the forward strand.
ATGGATCCTTTGTAATTTTTTTGATTCATTGTATTGAGGAGAGTGGTAAAGTCTTTCACAGTTGATCATCACTACAGTATTGGTCTTACTATGTAGAATATTCTCCTTGTTCTGTTCACTTCACTTTGCATCAATTCATATAAACTTTTCCAGGTTTTTCTGAAACTATCGTGCTTGTCATTTCTTATAGCATAATAGTATTCCATCATAATTTATATACCATAAGTTGTTCAATCATTCCTCAATGGATGGGTATTTCCTCAATTTCTAACTCTTTGCACCACAAAAAAAGCTGCTATAAATATTTTTATGTATAAATATTTTCCCCTTTTCTTTGATCTCTTTGAGATTTAGACCTAGTAAATGGTATTGTTGGATCAAGGGGTATGCACAGTTTTATAGCACTTTGGGCATAGTTCTAAATTGCTCTCCAGAATGGTTGGGTCAGTTTACAACTCCATCAATAGTGCAATGGTATCCATTTTGTTTCTACTCTCTCTTCGTTGACCATTTTCCTCTTCTGTCATGTCTGATAAGTGTGAGGTAGTACAACAGAGTTGTTTAATTTGTATTTCCCTAACTAACAATGAGTGAGCATTTTTACGTGTGATTGACAACTTTGATTTCTTCTTCTTCTGAAAACTGCCTCTTCATGTCCTTTGACCATTTATTAATAGGGGAATGGCTCTTATTTTTATAGATATGACTCAGTTCCCTACATCTGAAATGATGTCTTTATCAGATAAACTTTCTGTAAAACTTTTTTTTGTTTTCTTTTCTATCAAGGGAATGATGAAATAAAGGGACAAAAATGATTATCTTGAAAAGAGAACAATTAGCTAGCTGAGTTCAAATCACCTGACTCAGAGGAACTACATTCTTGTAGGCTAGATATTGTGAGAAGCACTGAACATGCAAATACAAGTGAGCAAGAAAGCGCCTTCCACAAAGTTCTTTGTATTCTACTAGGGAGGGGTGGCCAGAGAGGGGTATTTTGGATAGAGAATGCCCAATGAATGGTGACTGGAGCAACAGGGCATTCAACTGATGTCGTTTTCAGAGACTGGACTGATTTGATCGGTATTTTCAGAGTCAGAGCTGGAAAAGGGATTGGATAGATGGAGGGGAGGAGGAAAATGCACAGTCTTAGATTCCATTAAAATCCAGGACTGGGGAGATGATAATTAACCAGCATTTATTAAATATCTGCCGTGTGTCAGGTACTGTACTAAGTGCTGGAATCCTTTCGTATTCTATTTTTACCATTATCTTCTTCCTCTTCATTATCATAGCTAACATTTATATAGTGCTTACTACACATCAGGCATTGTGCTAAGTTCATTATTACCTCATTTGATTATTTTTATCTTTGTAATTATTTTATAATTATAAATTATGATTATTATCTCAATTGATCCTCACAACAACCCCAAGAAGTAGGTGCTATAATTATTCCCATTTTACAGATAAGGAAACTGAGGCAAACAGGGTTAAGTGGCCTGCCCGGGGTCACACAGCTGGTAAGTATCTGAGGCCAGAATTGAACTCAGGTCTTCCTGACTCTAGGCCCAGCACTCTCTCCACTGCTCTTCCTACCTATCCCAATCCATCTCCAGTACACATTGAGAGTTTAATGTTCAACTCTTGGTGGTCCATTTTAGAGAAAACAGCTATAGTCTAGAGAAAGTCCAGAAATGGGTAAATAGGATCGTGAAAGGCCTCATTCTCATGTCAGATGGGTTGAAGAAACTAAGGGATGCTCAGTTTGGGTAAAAGAATAAATATTAAGGGGGCAGAATATCAGTTGTCTTAAAATATTTGAAGGAGGAAGAGGGATTAGATTTGCACTCAGCCCTTGGGGTCAACACTAGGAGCAGTGGGTAATCTGGAAGCAGATTTGGGTTTAATGTAAGGGAAAAGGTCTTAACCATCATAGCTATTACAATGTAAAGTGAGTTGCTGTGGCAGGCAGTAGCTACCTCCTCTCTGGAGCCCTTCAGTTAAAGGCCAGAGGACAGCTTAGCAGGCATCATGGGGAGAGGGAATTCTTCTTCAGGGCTTCCTTGCAACTGTAAGATTCTGTGATTCAAAACCATCACTTGTGAGCACCAACTGATAAATTTACTTTTTTCTCATCAGGCAAAGGGTGCAATGAGGACAGGGCAAAAAACACTGAATCAAGAGGCAATAAAACATTTTCCACATAAACCTGGTCACACGTTTCCTTGAGTATGCTCACTATTAGTTAGAAGAATATATATATATGTGTTTATGTGTACATACATATGTGTATGTATGTACATACATACAAACACACACTTACACATGTGTGCATTCACACACATATACATGTATATGGAGGGAGAGAGAGACAGAGAGAGAGAGAGAGAGAGAACATGCAAAGAAAGGCATATTTTTCAAGAGTCTGTTGTGACCAAATATATATGTAGAGAAATAATACATGTCACAGTGCTGTAAGGCCACTGATATGTCACCATGTTTTCATGTTGGGTCAGCACTATGACGTGGTCTTTGAGAGATATTTTATCTCTGTCAACCATCATTCCTCTTCTTGCTGGTTTTAGGTGACTGCTGTTTAGCCCAGTCCTGTGGTGGCTGCCAGGCATGGTTCCATTGGGCCGTGGAATTGTTGAGTTTCCATCGGTTTCCAGTTTCTGTTTTCAGCTGAGGTCTGACCTCTTTCCCATGAGAGAAACAGTGGGCTTGGCTAATTCCTCTTTTAGCTTAAAACACAGAGGTTTCCACCTCCCCTCACCCCACAACTGTTTTAGAAAGACAGAAATCTCGCAAATCCAGTTTTAGAACTAGAAGAAAAACCCCTCAATGTGTTGTCCTTCCATAAGGATGGGAGTGGTATCTGTCTGTTTCTCCATCAGACTTGGCTGGAATGGATATTTCCCCTCCAGAAGGACATTTCTCTCCATAGGCAAAGAGGTCTTTGAAACACAGAGCTATCTCAGCTGAATAGTACCTTCAGGGTTAAAATCTAGCTTTTAACCTCTATTTTCTTCTCACCAAAACCTCACTCTGACCAAACATTCCTTGTAGCTCCCTGCTAAACAGCCCCCAGTTAACAACAGCTTAAAGGTTATCTTTCCAGCAAACTGTCAATAGTTCTTAAGAATTTCAGAGTTAGCTGCTTCACCCCTAACCCCCATCCCAGTTTCTCAACTCTGACACTATTTTTTCCTTCCTGCAAGTGAATGAGGAGCTGCAAGGCACAAGAAATAAACAAACTAGGGACAAGGTCAATGTCTCCCTCCGGTCTAGCCACATTCCTACTTTTGATTTTCACATAAGCTGCCCCCTATTTGGTTGGAGGCATGGGTGTTAATGGATGGACAGCGCCCTTCTCTCCCAGCCCAAGATTCGGTTCCTGTCCGGGCAAGATCACACTTGCTTTTCTCAGGGTTGAATAAGATTGGGAAATACTACCTTAGTGTATATCCTTAGAAAGCAGGCTGTAGGTTGAAGGAAACTGAAAATAACTTGGTTGATTCTATTGATTACAGAACTCTTAAGGACTAAGAATTTGTTTTTAGTCTCTCATCCACCAAACTCTCTTGACTGAATAATATTGAGTCATTCCTAGGCACATTCACGGATTAAAAACCTGATTTGCTCGCTATTTGTTAGCTTCTAAGACTACTTTCTTCAGTCTTCTGTCCAGCTCCTTATAGACAGTCAGATCATTAGGAAAAAATACATTTCATTTTCTAACAACAACAACAAAAAACAAACCATTGAAATCTTTTGGTTTTTGATCACTTATATTTCCCAACGTGTTTCTCCTTGTTCCCCGTCCCATCTTTTATAAAAAAAGGGGAAAAGAGTTCAGAAAAACTAAGCAACCCATGGAAAAAAGTCTAATATTATGTGTACTGTTCCCCATTTCTTGGGGAGAGTAATTTTCTCATACCTCTTCTTTGAGATCAAGTTTGGTATTTATAATCTCATAATATCTAGCTTCAGTTGTTTAGGTTTTGTTCTCTCCATTTATAGTGTTGGAGTTGTTATGTGTCTTGTTTCCCTGAGGAAATATGTTTCTACGTAAACACCTGGCTGTTCTCCATCACATTAAGTAGTTGAAGAAGATTGAATATACTATAAATGTCAATTTATTGTCATTGTACATTGTACTTGCTCATTACGTGACCCCTTTTACAAGAACATGGAGCTTCTTATCAATTGGCTCAGTCATTCATAAGCATCTTCCCCTTCCTCCCCCCAGAACCTCAGTGACACCTCAGAACTAAGAATTTTTGCATCCAGGGCAAATAACACAAACTGTAACTGGGATGAGCAGCATGGAACATGCCTTCCATTTGGTCAGGGGTTAAACATTGCCTCTTGGGGAAGATTTGGAGACTATGAGGCATTGGCACAATGCCAGTCCTGGAAAGCAGAGGCTGCAATAATGGGGATGGTGGAGAAGCAAGCAGAATGGGTTAAGAACTTACCCTGTCTTCCACTTACTAGTTCTCTATTTTAACTAAAGATTCTTGATAATTAAGTGATTAGCTTGGTTTTTTTTCCTCTGCTGCTAGAGGACTTCAGTTACTATCAATACCCTCGAAATTCAGCATCTTGAGACAAGGACTTGCTTACCCTACCCTAGTTACATATCTGGACTCCACAAAGCTTACTCTTTCTTTGCCTGTAGATAGTTAGCTTAAATTTTTAAAAAATGTGTAAACATTTTCCCTCCTATGCTTTGGATCAAGAGGAGCAGGACAAAGAATAAACATGTATCTTTCTTGGAAAATGGAATATGTAAGGATTGGCACAGATGTACCTTAATGAATGCCATTGACTATGGTAAGTCTGGGATCCTATAGTGTTAAGACACTATATTTATAAGCCCTGAGCCAACATCAATGTATGGGACATTCTCAGGTTTGGGGATTGGGATCCTTCCTCCTCTGCACACAAAATGCCAAAATGTGGCATGTGTGTGTGTACATGTGTGGGAGTGTGTGTGTGTGTGTGTGTGTGTGTGTGTGTGTGTGTGTGTATGAAGGGAGGATCATTCACTTTTAAACTCTAGGCAACTTTGGCTTCTTTTGTAATAACAATCTAAACTCATCTTCCAGTTACCCCCATCTCCACTTCAACAGAACGCCTGCCAGTCCACATGCTGACAGAACTGGGAATGACTTTATTTATATCTTCCTTGTTAGTCATGCAGTCTATGTACAAACAAAACAATGTTATTCTTATCTTCTCCAAAAGTTTAATTCATTTGCAATTAAAAGCTGGGGGAGAAGGTGGTGGTAGTGGGGGGGGGGGGGAGGGTGGGCACAAGGAAGAAGTGTATCCAGCTCCAGCATCTGGGGCCTGAGTGACGGGCCATTCTTCCTCAGAGACAACAGCATTGCCATCCACCTAATTGCTGCTCTGTCTTGTTTTTAATAAATAGTTACCCGTGTAAGGATTATCCTACCACAATTAAATAAGGCAATGCAGTCAACAAGCCCTTCAAAAGTATATTGTTAAAACCTGCCATCCACCAGCTCTTGCCAAAGCTAGTTCCTACACCCTCTCTCCCCACTCATATCCTCATTTGTTACTGGCAGAGGCTTATTCCAAGCCAAACTTGTGCTTTTTTTTTCAGCAGGGTTATTAGCAGAAAGAACTGGAGGTAATCACAGGAAGTCAGGACCACAGGCTTGAGCATGATACAGCAGGTCCCCACCTTTGGTTGCTGGGCTTGCCCAGTTCCCTTGGCATGCCTCTGCTGGCCACCAAAGACCTCTAGGACCTTCAGGTAGTTTCTTTAGTCAACAGATGCTGGTGTCTTGTAGTTAAGTGGAATACACTGCTGGCTGATGGACAGGATGGATGTATCAAGACCTAAGAAAAAGGAAGACTCCTTGAGGAGGAGGCCCTGAAATTGATGCAGGATAGGGAGTCCGGAACTTTGATGCTGCCATCTTGATTTTGCTGCTGACTCATTGCTGGATTGTTGGTAAGTCGCCTAATCCTTCTGTGAACCTTGGAATTTCTCGTGGACTGGGTACAGGATTCTTCCACTGAATATCACAAAATTTATTTATTTGCTTGTTTGTTCATTCATTCATCTGCTTATTTATTTATTCATTTCATTTATCTATCTATCTATTTACTCATTTATTTATTCATCCTTTGAGGTCTAACAGATCTGAAGTTCAAAAACATTCAGTAAAAGAAATCAGTCATATCATTTAGAGAGAGTTCAATTTGGCCACCTCACTGAATGTTCCCTCCTCAACTGGTTGCTTTGATATTGGCGATACATTCTGTTAGAGCTCCAAATATACTTTGTGTTTCAAACAGCAAGTCAAACAAGTTCAGCATTTCAGAAAATAGGTCATCTGGTTACTAAGATTATACTTTGCACATAGTAGGTGCATAAGAAAGATTTGTTGTCTTAAGTAGAGCTGCACAAAAGCTGGAAAATTGGCTATCGGACTTGAAAAGGGAGGAAGATAGACTTAAAATAAACAATGTGTTAAGCGTGTATGAATTTGACTTTTTTTTATAGATCCATGGAAACTCCCTTTTTTGATGAAAACTTGCGTCTTAGTTATGATTCACAGATTTAGAGATACGTGGCTTTATCAACATAGGAAGTCTTCAGTATAGCAACTCCTTCCACCAATGCAGATCAGCAATCGGGCTTTGAGTTCACTGCTTAGTCAGTTGTCTGAGGTAGACAATTTAAGTGACTTGCTGGGGCTCCAAATCTGGGATGGGTTAGAGGCAGGATTTAAACCCAGATCTTCCTGACTTTGACCCTTCATCCATTAGGCCACACTGCCTTGTGGAATTTGAAAGAATGCAAAATAGAGCTCAATGCAAAAAACAAACAAGCAAAAATCCCCCCAACCCCACCCTCCAAATAAACCTCACAGTTCTTTGGGCTCCTGTCATATTTGCAAGTCAGTACAGTGCCCCAGTGCTGACAAAGCAATGTTCTTCACACACAAAAATACTTACTTAAATATGCCTCCCCTAGCACTTTGTACCTTACATAACACTTCTTTTGCACCTCTTTTATACTTATCATTTATTACACTTATTTGTGTGAGTGTTCTATCTGACTACTAGACTGCAAGCTTTACTGTCAGTCAGCCCACAATTCAGAAGTCTTATCTAAACTTTGGGTCTCTGCCAGGCCTGGCTGGGTGTTGATTGCACAGTCTATATGAAATAAAATGGAATCGTGGATAGTGATGGACCTGGTGCCAGAAACTATGTTTCCTCTATATTTCGAAAACAAACAAACCCTTCACTTAATCCTTCCATCCCCATTAACTATCATCCTATATCTCTTTTGCCCTTTGTGGCTAAACTTCTTGAAAAGGTCATCTATAGTAGGTACCTCTACTTTCTCTCTTTTTACCCTCTTCTCAATCCCTTATAATCTATCTTTTGAACACACTATTTCACTGAAACTGCTCTCTCCAATGTTACCAACGATGTCTTAGGTGCCAAACCCAATGACCTTTTCTCAATCCTCATTCTCTTTGACCTTTCTGCAGACTTTGACACTAGACTCTCTTCTCCTTGATCTTTTTTTCTCACTAGATTTTTGGGACATTACTCTCCCCTGGTTTTCTGATTTGTCTGTCCTCTCCTTCTGTCTCCTTTGCTGGATTTATATCCGGATCATGCCCTCTAACTGTAGGTGTCTCTCAGAGTTCTGGGTATCCTGGGCCCTCTCCTCCCCTTATACTATTTCACTAGGTGATCTCATCAATTTCCAAGGATTTAATGACCATCTTTATGCTGATGATTTTCAGATCTACCTATCCTTCCTCAACCTCTATGCTGACTTCCAATCTCATATCTCCAATTGCCTTTCATCTATATCTCAAAATGGTTGTCCAGTAGACATCATAAACTCAACACACTCAAAACAACTCTGTTCTCCTCTAAAAATTTCCCCCGCTCTCTACCTTCCCTATTACTGTGGAAGGTAACATCATCTTCCCAATTTCTCAGGTTCACAACTTAGGTGTCATTCTTGACCCCACTAACTCTCACAACCTTCTCCCTCTGTTTCAAATCTGTCCCCATGACCTGTTGATTTTACCTTTTTAACACCTCTTGAATATTCCCCATTTTCTCATCTGGCACTGCCACCACTCTGGGACAGGCCCTCATCATTTTAACAGGGATGACAACATAGAAAAGGATGATGTAAAAAGGTAGGAGAGGAGAAATGGTGTGGAGCTTTATGGGAAGTTGGCATGGAGGCATGGTCCCTTATAAGGCAAGGTGAAGGCTCACCTAGGGCAGAATTGACGATGGTTCCAGCATGAGAAGGGGAGTTGACGATGGTGGCCAGAATGGAGGCAATAGAGTGTGGAGATGGCCGGAAAGTGAAACTGAGCCTCAGTTTGCTCCTCTGTAAAATGAGGATAATAGTGGCATCAATCTCACTGAGTTGTATTGATAAAAATGCATATAAAACACACATTTTCATGGGGATAATTGGATGCTCCAGCCTATATATAAACCTGCCTTATATTTAAGCATTATATAATCTAGATTCCTATCCATCAAAGCCCTATAAAGGAATATTCCTGTGTTTATGATACATCAGATCAGTAGTAAACTGATTTTGAGACTGTTTGTATTTCCTAGGGCATCCTTGGTGAACCGTCTGGGGACACTAAGAGAGATGCAACCTTTAACTTCAAAACCCTCCACATATTGAGTGGGATCCGAAATCAACAAATAATGGTAATCCGAATCATAACACTCTCAGAGAGGTTCATCAAATCTCATCAAGTTATTAGTGATTCCTCTTTGGGTCTAATCATTGAATCAATTCTGAATCTACCTATCTTATGGTCACTAGCCAATCTCCTTAGGGTAACAAGGGTAACGAGATTTTGTTAAGTGCTTTGCTAGAATCTAGATAAACTCTACCACCAACGTTCCAATTTGGTAACTGTCAAAATATTGAAATTTGGCTATTCTGCCATGATCTATTTGCAGTAAAGCTATAGTGAATTTTTTTTTGGAGATCTTTCTTCTTTTATAATTGTCTAAAAATTCCTTTAATAACAGGTACTGGCAATGTGCCAGGAATGAAATCCCAGATCCTTGGTCTATAGTTTGAAGGATCCTCTCTCTACTCCATTTTGAAGACTGCAAGATTTGCTCTCTTCCAGTCTTGTGGTGCTCTTTTATTCTTCAGAATCTTTCAGAAATCTCTAATGATTGGTACTAGCAACACCTGGGAAGCGGTTCTGAGCTTGATGAATTGGAGTTATCAAGGGTTGGCAGCTGGGTGCTCTCTTACTACCTCCCCACTAACCTCCAGTATCAAATCCCTGAGAGACATTTTTGTCTTGTCATTCTCTTTGGCAGAACTGCTCTTTCCTCACGCCTTCCCCCACTTGAAAAATGGAAGGAAAATAAGAATTGAGATGTACTCTGAAGAGCTAGTTGTCTCCATTCCATTTATTGGAGCAGGAGTCCTTCTCTGACTTTCCAAATTTGGTAGTTCCAGTCCATGCCACGTGGAAAGACTGATGTGTGGGTAACAGTGATGAGTAGTTCTGGGCAGAAGAGTCTGTTAAGCTCTAGATTCGTGATACTGACTTGGAATCAACCGGATCTTTTGATCAGACTATTTCTGCTTCCATATATGTACTTTCAGTCTAAGGATAGCCTTCCATGCAAAGGGATACATAGTGAACCAAAGGAAAATAGAAGACAATTCCATTAGTTAAGCAGTTTCAGTAAGAAAAGAGATTTTCCCCCAAGGGAAATTTATGGTTTTGAATTTAATGAAGTTTTTCTCCCTTGGGGGGGGGGGCTTCCATCCTTTATTTCTCTCTCTCCTTCCTTCCTTCCTTCCTTCCTTCCTTCCTTCCTTCCTTCCTTCCTTCCTTCCTCCTTTCCTCCTTTCCTTTTCTTTCTTTCTTTCTTTCTTTCTTTCTTTCTTTCTTTCTTTCTTTCTTTCTTTCTTTCTTTCTTTCTTTCTTTCTTTCTTTCTCTTTCTCTCTCTCTCTCTTCCTTCCTTCCTTTCTTCCTTCCTTCCTTCCTCTTTCTTTCTTTCTTCCTTCCTTTCTCTTTCTTTCCTTCTTTCTTTCCTTCTTTCTTTCCTTCTTTCTTTCCTTCTTTCTTTCCTTCTTTCTTTCTTTCTTTCTTCTCCATTCCTAGAGAAAAACCAACCAGGATCAGGCATTCTGAGAACATTATTTCTTCTTAAAGGCCTTAAAGTACATTATAAATGTCAATAATCCTTATGATCTTCTTGTTCTCATCTTTTGCAGGGGACTCTATCCAGAGACACACTCCTGGGACAGCTGTCCTCCTGCTATTATTCTTTTCTATTTAATATTCTATGGAATGTTGCAAAAGCAGAGAAGATAGCTGCTTTCCCTTGTTGAATGAAAATGTTAAGAAGTTTGCTCGCTGTGTGTGGGTTCAGTGAAAGCATCCAGCTCCCAGAGCAGGCACGAAAGGAAGGTTTTCATTTCCCCTGTGAGTCTGATTTTCTTTGCTAGGACTCTATATTTTGGAAGCTTTTTGTTCCTTGCATCTTGGAGATTGTGAATACGGGTGCAGTAACATCTATTAGACATGTTGTCCTTCAGTTTTTATGGGTCAGTGTTATATCTAAGCCATTATGGGCAACAAGTCAGTCTATGATAAGACTCCAGTTTCCAGGACACTTGGTTATACTTTCAAGGATACTTGAAGTCATTGTTTGCTGTCTGTCAGGCCATGAAAAATGGTGAGTTTCTGGTAAATGATTCTAGCTACCAGTTTATGTTTTTGCTATGTGTTCAATAGGTACTAAATTTCTACTGCCTGTAAAGATGTGTGGCACAATTTTCTGTTTCCATACATAATCTATACTGATAATTAAGTCTAAGTTGCTTAAGAATAATCATTCTTTGTCTTCTGGTGCCAATGACCTGGTCTAGAATCATCATCATAAACACTTAAGTTTCCACAAAGGAACCCACACATCAGAACCATTTACTTAATGTTTCTTTATTGATACATTATTGGCTGATTTCATATATATCTGTATCTATATATCCCAGCAAAGTGATGTATGCTTGTTCCAAATACATTACATAGGTGGTTGACCTGTTTATCCTATATTCTAAGAATGTCTATCAATACCTATCCTCCTTTTTGGAAGGAAGTACAAATCTTTCTCTGGTTGCCTTAGAATGATGAGTCATCTTCAGTATCGAATGGGCTTTTGTGAGAATAATTTTCAAATCCTCTGTGGTACATCTTATGGTTCTGAAAGTGTACGTTAGGACTGGTATTGCATATGTGTTAATTGCTTCAAATGTATCTTCCACTCACCTTTGATTTCAGGAAACCAGTAAATCTCCTAACATATTTGTCCATACACACTTTGATACCACTCAGTATGTCTTATATGCTCAATATGTTTTACCTGAAAGAGTTCAAGATATCTGTAGACATTGCCTTCATCCATTTCTTAAATGTGGCCTCTATACTTAAGTATGAAGCTCTTAGTCTCTATTTTTCTTTCATGTGTGTTAATTTTTCACTTGATGAGTAGAAATGATATTTTATATCACTGGAGAAAGATTGAACTAGCTAAAGAAGCTGTTTAGTGTGTGTTTTTTCTTTTTGGTGGAACCATATAGCTCAGTATCACTCATGTACATCTGTTAATTAATAAACATTTATTAAGCACCTATCATAAGAGGCAGCTATGTAGCTCAGTGGGTAGGGCACTGGACCTGGAGTCAAGAAGACCTGGCCTCAAACCCTCACCAGTTGTGTGACCCTGAGAAAGTCACTTAACCTCTGTTTGCCTTCATCCACTGGAGAACGAAATGTCAAACTACTTCAGTATATTTTAGGGATGCAAATATGAAAAAGAAAGACCTGTTCTCAAGGAGCTCACAGTCTAATGTAGAAAGATAATACACAAGGAAGCTTAAAATCTGGTACAGTAGAGATAGATTCATGATATTGAATTGGAATCAACCAGATCTTTCAATCAGACTATTTCTGCTTTCATATACACATACATACTCTCACTCCAAGGAGAGTCTGCCATGCAAAGGGATACATAATGAACCAAAGGAAAACAGAAGATTATCTGATTAGTTAAGCAGTTTCAGTAAGAAAAGAGAAAATGAGGTTATGATTTTTTTCTTCTCTCTTAGAGGGGGGGAGGTTCTCAGCAAGAAGAATGATGGAAAAATCCAAAGAAGATCCACTGAGTGGGAAATGAAGAGACATATGGCCTGAGCATCCTTTTTAAATGGAAACTTTGGGAATTTTTTGCTCTGTCTGCCAGCCCTTCAATTAGAGGGCAGTGGAAGATACTTAGGGTGTTTAGGAGGTATCAAGGCTGATGCAATTTCACAAAATGATGAGTTTCCTGATGATAAGGTTACTCTGGACACGGTGGAATCCTGTGCAAAGTGGTGCGGTCAAGTGGGAAAATGAATACAGTCCAGTTATTAATGAGATAGATAAGATATTTTGCTTTAACTCCTTCTTTAGCATGGAAGTTATACTTAGTTCTATTTGGGAGAAATAGTGAAGAAATTCAGACAGAAAAGAATCATAATAGACAAATTATCTTCTGGAAAAAATACTACTTTTAATATTGATTATTCTTATTATTTAATATTGATTTTTGCAGTAGTGGTATGTTTTATCTTAGGAGTCTCATTATACCAGTAGTATTTGAATAAGCCATGAGTGCAGAATAGAGTAAAAGGATTTACAATAACCAAAAATACATATTTAGGCAGCTTGCTTCATTACTGAATTACTACTACTAAGATGCTCTTTGTACTTCTGGGACTCTTTGGTACTTTCTTTGCTCCTCTGCCAATATGTTGCTTTCTCATTAGTGTTTATAGATTGGTTTTCAGTGACATAAAACTGTGAATGTTTTATATAAGGTATATAAACATGATTAACCTATATGGTGGGACAGTCCCTGGTGTTCTTATCTTTTGGTAATGGATATGTTCTCCCTTCTGTTAACAAAATGGGGATCAGGTTTGAGAGAAAGCCAGTAAAGTCCTTTTCCAGTTATTCATTTGCCATTCTAAACCATGGACATCAATAATTATTACTCTTAATTGGTCCTCTTGCTTCTAGCTTTTCAGAGAAACTCAAGTTTTAGGTACCTCCTTTGAAATAACTGTTTTGTCATTCTTCATATTAATAGAGCACAAACTTTCTATTTTTCATTCAATCCAACTTGTGTTCTGATTGTGTTGGACTTCTTGAAACCATATAGATGACCAAACATTTTCCATACGGTCCTTCTTTGGGGGTTCTCTCAGGTCTCTGATTTCTTTATGTCTCAAGCCTCTGTTGTAGAGTCTTTTATGGTGGATTGCTTGTTTTCTTCTTTGAGCTGCTTTGACTCCTCATATCATCTTAACTTTTTGACGTTTTCCTTCACTGGCTAGAATTTCTAATGTACTTTTTCCTCAAAATTTTTTTCTACATATCTCTTTTTCACTGCCTTTATTTTGGAAACCTGCAGTTCAAGTTTTATACTCCTCATACAAGCTACATATTGATGTATGCTTCAAATGTCTTTCTTCAGATCTTCAATCACTCTCTGAAGATACTTCAGCCATGGCGAGGTTTAACATTTACCCTTAGGGGTTTTTTCTGATAGCTCCACCCTCTCTCATTTAGTTCTTACTGTGGCAACAGCTGCCATATATACTGAGACATTCAGTTCCTGAAATGTTTTTTACACTCTGTCAAATACGATGGAAGAACATATTTATTCAGGATGGTTATAGAAAATACCAACTTTTTGTAATTACTCTGTTTGGTATAATTGGTCTGCTAGTTGGATTCATGCCATCATACTCAGAAAAGGTTTTTTGGAATTCCAGTATAAGTATGCTCAGCTCTCTTAAAAATCATTTGAGATTTCAATGCTGTTTTTAATCATCTGTTGTCTACTTAGGTATAATTTTTGGTATTTGCATTAGCTGAAGACTTTCTATGATTTCCTCTTTGGGTTTTAGTAGCTCCTTTATTTCATGTGACTTAATTTAATCTAGGTTGGGGGATGAAGTCATTATTATTTTTTATGACAGCCCTGTGCTTGTTGGCAATAACTTGTTGTATGACTTGGAGTGGAAGGTTATTGCTAAGTTGTTTCAATTGTGTCCAACTCTTCTTGACCCTATTGGGAGTTTTCTTGGCAAAGATACTGGAGTGGTTTGCCATTTACTTCTTCACTGCTTTTACAGATGAGGAAACTAAAGCAAGCAGGGTCAAGTGACTTGCCCAGGGTCACACATCTAGGAAGTGTCTTGAGTCTGGATTTGAATTCAGGTTCTCCTGATTTCTGGGTTGGTATTCTAGATACTATGCCACCTAGCTGTGGAACTGAGGGTAGTATTGGCAAAAGGCAGTATGAAGGCTTTGCTCCTGACCTGTGAGATCTGTTTCCAATTTTGTTACTATCATGGTGTACAACGAAGCTATTCATTATGCAATATTCATCCATTTTAGTGGTCAGCATCACCTCTGTGAAGAATTTCTGGTACATATGTTATTGATTTTTATTTCTTATTCTTATGTATCTTGCCTTCTTTTTCTACCAGAACATGAAGGAGAGCCTCTCACTTCACTGTCTTATGTCTCAAATTAATCAGCACAACAGTTTCAAGTATGGCCATCCTACAATTCTATGCCAGCTCATCTATTTTTAAAGTTTATCAGGGATGTTTCTTTATAGTCAGTGACACTTCCAAAAGTGGCTAAGTGGTAAGTGGGTAAAATGCAGATTCTGTTTTCAGGAAGACCTTGGTTCAAATCCAGCCTCAGATAGTTACTTTTGTGTGACCCTGGGCAAGTCCCTTAAGTGCTGTATGCCTCAGTTTCCTCATCTGTAAAATGAGAATAATCAACCATAGCACCTATCTAATAGTCTTCTATTAGGAGGATAGAATGAGATATTTCTAAAGTGCTTTGCAAACCTTAAAGTGCTATACAAATACTATTTTATTATTTTATTTGTCATAATTGTCCAATCATTTCAATCATGTCCTGCTTGTTGTGTCCTCATTTGTCTTTTCTTGGCAAAGATGCTGGAGTGATTTTATCATTTCCTTCTCCAGTTCATTTTACAGATAAGGAAATTGAGGCAAACAGGGTCACACAGCCAGTAAGTGTTTGAAGCAAGATTTGAACTCAGGAAGATGAGTCTTCTTGACTTCAGGGCCAGTGCTCTATTTGCTGTATCACCCAGCTACCCAATGCATCTATCTATCTATCTATCTATCTATCTATCTATCTATCTATCTATCTATCTATCTATCTATCTATATGTATATATATATATATACATACACACACATAGACACACACACATATATGTATATGTATACACACACACTCACACACACACACACATACACACACACACTGTATATTACTAAAGCCCAAAGGGCTAGCATTTCAACGTTCTTCATAGCAGTTCCCTTATTGACTATGACTTGAAAGCAATTGATATAAAAATGATTTCTGAATTGCATTAAAGTGTAAGTAAGCTCGGTATGAGTCTACAATGTGATATGGTAGCCAAATACACACACATACACACACACACACACACACACACACACACACATACCCATTGTGATCTTAAGCTTCACCAAAAGGGGTAGCGTCTAAGACAAGGAAGCTTTGCTTGTACCCTGATATTATCAGAACACATCTGAAGTATTTGTTCAGTTCTACAGTTTACATTTTAGGAAAGAGACAGACAAGTCAGAGTGTGTCCACAGGAGATCAAAGATAGAGAAGAGTCCTATGATCATTTTACATGAGGATTGGCTAAAAGAACCTGAGATACTGAGCTTGAAGAAGACTCGGAGATGGATAAAATGGCGATCATTAATCATTTGAAGAATTATTTTGTGGAAATCAAGTCAAAGAGCATTTATTAAGGGCCATCTATGGGCCAGGCACTGTGCCAAAGGCAAAAGAAAGATAAAAATTAGTCCCTGCCCACAAGGAGCTCAAAGTCTAAGGCAGAACTTCTTAAACTGTGGGTTGTGACTCCATGGTTTCTGAACACTCAATGACCAAAAATTAATTGTAAATCAAACATGTAATGAATCTGAGGTATTTCTGACTGCACTTGCCCATGTTACAAGGCAACTTCACTGTAGCTTGGTTCTGAGCACAAAGCACGTGCACTTTGCATTGTGTATGACCTCAGGCCATGCAACACCAGCCGAAAGACAAAAAGGGGATCTGGAAGGTAAAAAGTTTAAGAAGCCCTAGTAACAGAACTTGCAAACAGTTATGTACAAGCATGATCTACACAAGATCAATTCGGGGTAGGATGACTAAGATCCCCAGGTAGTATGTAGCAAGACTTGGTTTCCCACCCAGGTCCCAAGACTCCAAATCCAGTGCTCTATACTCCTTGGAATGTGCCTAAAGTATTGAGTGTAGTTCTAGAGGACCTTATAGGAAAAATATTGATAAACCAGAGTGTGTCCATAGGAGGACTAGTAAGGTAGAGTTGTAACAATATCACACATTGCTTCTCTGTATTATAGAGGCAATTTTGTACCTGAATATGTTGGACAAAATGACCTGAGAGCCCTCTAAATTCAAAGATTCTTTGAAATCTTTGGTCAAAACTCTTCCATCATTTTTCAACGTAAAGATCTTATTTCTTAGGATTTTTCTTTTTTTCCCCATGTTGTTCCTGGTCTTTTAGGATTGCTAAGAAACCTGGAATATGACCCTTAGATTTTTCCATTGTCTGATATATGCACATTTCTTTTTAGAATAAGCGGAGTCTCTTGTGGTTGACCCTAAGTTGTTCCTCAAGTGACTTAGAGACTAACTAAAGCTTAATGTCTTCTGTTATAAACAACTCTTGTTTAAAATGAGTTTATCACTTATGATTACCTGAATGTTTGAATTGATAGGTTAGTATAATAGCCTCTCCTGTTTTCTAGCAGGAAGCATCTAAACAACATCACAATTTTTTACTTTCAGTTTCCTTGATGAGGCTTGAACCAGATACAAAAAAACCATGATTTATAGTGACTCTGCTGCACTGTAGAAATTCATAGTACCAATAACTGCTAATAAGGAATTTAACCTACTGCCACCCACTTGGTGACACTGGGCATGTGGCAACAGAAATATCATTAAAAAATGATGTATGTGCTACTTATTAGATTGAAGTTCTGTTTGTTTTCAGGACTGAGACAACACAAATAAAAAAAGACTTTAATGTGCAAGTATCAGACATTTATAGCATTGCCTTCCCGATTCAATATGGGGAGAGGGTAATGTCTTCATGATTCTTCTTTCATAATTCATCTTTTTTCATGATTTATGTCACTTTATTGGTCAGAGTGGCAAAGATGACAGAGCTCTGGACTTGCAGTCCAGAAGATCTGGGTGCAAATCTTGCCTCCAACCTTTCCTCATTCGATGACCCCATGTAAGCGGCTTCACTTCTTTTGGCACATCTTCCTCATTTTTAAATGGAACCTATAGTGCCTACCTCATGGAATTGTTGTGAAACTCAAGTGGGATGGTGAATGTGTAAATGAGATTGGGCAGGAATCTCCTGATTAATACTCCCTGTCCTTTATATTTGCAAATCTTTCTATTTTGTTTAGTTGATTTTTCAGTCATGTCTGACTATTTGTGACCCATTTAGGGTTTACTTAGCAAAGATACTGGAGTGATTTGCCACTTCCTTCTCCATCTCATTTTACACACAAAGAAACTGAGGCAGATGAGATTAACTGACTGGCCCAGGGTCACACAGCTAGCACATGATTTGAAATTAAGAAGATTAATCTTCCTGATTCATGGCCCAGTGATCTATCCTCTATGCCACCTAGGTGCTCAAATCTTTATTTTTTTTTAAATTAATTTATTTAACTTTTCAACATTCATTTCCACAAAATTTTGGGTTCCAAATTTTCTCCCCATTTCTCCCTTCCCCCCACCCCAAAACACTGAGCATTCTAATTGTCCCTATCACCAATCTGCCCTCTCTTCTAACATCCCTCCCTTCCCTTATCCCCATCTTTTCTTTTGTCCTGTAGAGCAAGAAAACTTTTTATACTCCATTACCTGTATTTCTATTTCCTACTTACAAGAACAATACTCAACAGTTGTTCCTAAAACTTTGAGTTCCAACTTCTCCCCATCCCTCCCTCCCCACCCATTCCCTTTGGGAGGGCAGGCAATTCAATGCAGGCCATATCTGTGTAGTTTTGCAAATGACTTCCATAATAGTTGTGTTGTGTAAGACTAACTATAATTCCCTCCATCCTATCCTGCCCCCCATTGCTTCTATTCTCTCTTTTGATCCTGTCCCTCCCCAAGAGTGTTGACTTCAAATTGTTCCCTCCTCCTACTGCCCTCCCTTCCACCACCCCCCTCACCCTGCTTATCCCCTTCTCCCCCACTTTCCTGTATTGTAAGTAGGTTTTCATACCAAAATGAGTGTGCATTTTGTTCCTTCCTTTAGTTGAATGTGATGAGAGTAAGCTTCATGTTTTTTTCTCTCACCTCCCCTCTTTTTCCCTCCACTGAAAAGTCTTTTACTTGCCTCTTTTCTGAGAGATAATTTGCCCCATTCTATTTCTCCCTTTTTCCTCCCAATATATCTCTCTCTCACCGCTTAATTTCATTTTTTTAAGATACGTTCCCATCTTATTCAATTCACCCTGTGCTCTCTGTCTCTGTGTATGTGTGTGTGTGTGTGTGTGTGTGTGTGTGTGTGTGTGTGTGTGTGTGTGTGTGTAATCCCACCAACTACCCAGATACTGAAAAAAGTTTCAAGAGTTACAAATATTGTCTTTCCATGTAGGAATGTAAATAGTTCAACTCTAGTAAGTCTCTTATGATTTCTCTTTGCTGTTTACCTTTTCATGCTTCTCTTCATTCTTGTGTTTGAAGGTCAAATTTTCTTTTCAGCTCTGGTCTTTTCGTCAAGAATGCTTGAAAGTCTTCTATTTCATTGAAAGACCATTTTTTTTTTCCCCTGAAGTATTATACTCGGTTTTGCTGATTCTTGGTTTTAGTCCTAGTTCCTTTAACTTCTGGAATATAATATTCTGTACTCTTCGATCCCTTAATGTAGAAGCTGCTAGATCTTGTGTTATCCTGATTGTATTTCCACAATACTTGAATTGTTTCTTTCTAGCTGCTTGCAATATTTTCTCCTTGACCAGGGAACTCTGGAATTTGGCCGCAATGTTCCTAGGAGTTTCTCTTTTTAGATCTCTTTCAGGAAGTGATCGGTGGATTCTTTCAATATTTATTTTGCCCCCTGGTTCTAGAATCTCAGGGCAGTTTTCCTTGATAATTTCATGAAAGATGATGTCTAGGCTCTTTTTTTGATCATGGCTTTCAGGTAGTCTCATAATTTTTAAATTGTCTCTCCTGGATCTATTTTCCAGGTCAGTTGTTTTTCCAATGAGATATTTCACATTATCTTCCATTTTTTCATTCTTTTGGTTTTGTTTTGTGATTCCTTGGTTTCTCCTAAAGTCATTAGCCTCCATCTGTGCCATTCTAATTTTGAAAGAACTAATTTCTTCAGTGAGCTTTTGAACTTCCTTTTCCATTTGGTTAATTCTGCTTTTGAAAGCATTCTTCTCCTCATTGGCTTTTTGAACCTCTTTTGCCAGTTGAGTTAGCCTATTTTTCAAGGTGTTTTTTTCTTCAGCATTTTTTTGGGTCTCCTTTAGCAAGGTGCTGACCTGCTTTTCATGCTTTTCTTGCATTTCTCTTCCCAATTTTTCCTCCACCTCTCTTACTTGATTTTCAAAATCATTTTTGAGTTCTTCCATGGTCTGAGACCATTGAATATTTATTTTGGATGTTTGGGATACAGAAGCTTTGACTTTTATGTCTTTCCCTGATGGTAAGCTTTGTTTTTCCTCATCTGAAAGGATGGGAGGAGATATCTGTTCACCAAGAAAGTAACCTTCTATGGTCTTATTTTTTTCCTTTTTTAGGCATTTTCCCAACCAGTTACTTGGCTTTTGGGTCCTTTGTCAAGAGTAGGGTATGCTCTGGGGACCTCTAAGATATCAGTTCCTCCAAGGTGGCACAATCAAGCAAGTACTGGTCTGGGTTCAGGGAAGGATTTTTGTGCCCAAAATCTTAGCAGAGTTTCCTCTCTGCAGGCACCTGACCTCCATTTCTGCCAAGCTAGCACTGGGGGGGTGGGGGGTGGTGGTAGTCAGTCAAGCTGTGGGGGCAGGGCCACCATTCAGTTCGAGACAAGGACCAGCTCCCTCAGTGCCCCCACGGGTTTTTATGATCCAGCAATGATCTTGGGCTGCTGTAGGGGCTGCTTTGAGATCTGCTGCCACCTGCCTGATGTGGCCTCTGTGGGCTGCTGCCTGAGGCCGGAGCTATGGGAAGGCCCTTCTCCCTTCCTGGCCAGCTGAAAAACCCCCATCACTGACTTTTGGCGCCTGTGGGTTGAGGGATCTGAGGACGCACTGCTGCGACTGGAGATTCTGCCCCTGAGATGTCCTCCTCCCAGAGTCTCATTGCACCAGGCTGCGTGGCCAAGGCTGGGCTGGGCTCCATGCTCGGCTCCCTGTCCGCTGCAATATAGTCTTTGTTAATGGTGAGTTAGATCAATAGAAAGAGAGGGAAAAGTTATGAACTCCATTGCATCCCTCCATTTTGCATCCAGGAATTCAAAGCTTCTAGAAATGCATTCTGCCTTTGCTCTTTGTTTCCACACGAATTAGCAGATGTGGCCAGTGAATCTCAGTATCTCCAAATTGAAAAGCACATCCACTGTGGGATTGATGAGTGCTGGCAGACTTTTTATCACATAACTGAGAGTAGAGAAAGACTTCATAACTCACAATGAACCATATCAGGTCAACATGTCCACCTTTGGACCTCTCAGCAGAGATTCACCAACAACTTATATGCATCTCTTCCTTCTGGAGTTTGAAAAGGATGCCTTGAAGCTGACAACACTCCATATCTTTCTTTGGACTTTCCTTCTTTGGAAAGTATGGACATAGCCTCTAAAAGAAAAGTCTCATCCTTATTATGTGACCACATTGGCGCAGAGTTCCTTCTCATTTCCCGTCTCCTCTGTGTTATCTTCTATTTGCTAACTCTGTGATATTTCCCTTTATCTTCTTGCTCTGTTTCTTTTTTTTCCTTCTTTCTTGGGTAATTTATTCCATTCTGCCTAGGGACCTTTCATTATCTTCAATATGCTGGAGCATATACGGATATTCCTCAAGCTTCTTTTACATCCAAATGTAGTTGGAAGAACAGCCTTCATTTATAATTCACATAATTGGTGACTGCCTCAGGTAGGGAGACAAACACAACACATATCTTGTAAGGCAATGGTATAGTTTTTTTCAGTCTCTTCTAAAATTCTATAAGTTTATGAATATTTTCATCATGTTCAATACCTTTATGTTGGCATAGCATATAAATAAATCCCTTTCCAGTTTTGTTTCAGATATTTTGTTTTGTTTGGGCTTGGCTAATCTTTGGGAATTCATGGTATTTTATAGAATTATATAATATCATGACTAGCAGAGACAGGAGAAGTCATATAGTTCAATTTCCCATCGAAAGAAGAATTCCCCTTTGCCTTATCCCAGATATTCAATCTATGATGAGGAATTTCCAGTGATGGGGAATTCACTCTTTTAAGAGGCAACCTGTTCCATAGTCAAACATGTCTAATTGTTGGAAAGTTCTTTCTTATGTTAAATCGCTAGTGAGCTCCCTATAACTTCTAGCCTATGGATTCATCCTGAATTCACCTATCCTTTAGAACAATATGAAACAGTCCCCCTGACCTTTCCATAGAACTTCTAATATTTTAAAATATTGTCCAAACCTGAACTGATGATCCTTCTCCCCAAACATTCCTTTCTTTTAAATCTCCCTGTTACTTTTGAGAGTACAACCATATTCCCAGTTAGCTAGGCTCGCAATTTAGATGTCACCCTAAACTCCTTACTATTTCTCATTTCCCATAACCAATTAGTTGGCAAGTTCTGTTGTTTCTACTTTCATAATTCATCTCACATATGCTCCTTTTTCCTTTGACATTTCCACCACCCTGATGTAGGCCATCATCACCTCATGACTAGATCATTGCAATAGACTTTTGGATGGTCTTCTGTCTCAAGTCTATCCCTACTCCAGTCCATTATCCACTCAGCTATAAAAGTAGGCTTCCTTCATGAAGTATGTCATTCCCCTATATAATAAACTCTAGTAGCCCCTTGTTGCTTTCAGGATGAAAGATAAAGTTTTCTGTTAGCCTTAACACTGGAGGATGTTTCGCTATTCTTAAGAATATCTTCAGTAGATGTAAATGTTCACCCTAATAACCTATATGGGAAAAATTGAATGGATAAAGAACACTTGTTGTTCAGACTGTGAAAAACAGTTGAATGGATACTCCATTAAGTTACACACGTATTTTGGTTGGGCCCTTCAGATGGATGCTTAGGACCAGAAATTAAGAAGAGGAAGAAAAGTTGGATTGCATTTGGGAAAGTTTTCATTTTCCAATAATGAGGATGGTTGGTGACCCAGAGGACAAAAGAGAGATATATGATAGGTATGGAACAGGATGTAATATATTAGTAAGAATGAATGGCATCTGAGAAGTGGCATAAAATTGTCATTTGAAAAATGTGGGGGAAAGGAAGGGAGATGGGATGGTTGGTTATGCAGTAGGATTGAGGAAGGACATGTGGGGATGGGGTAATACAACATTAATCCCTATGGAATGTTCAGCAACTCAGATGAAGGCTTCCAGCATGTTGAGTGAATCCTCTAAGGAGAATGAAGACTGATGAGAAGATATGGACAAAAGTCTTGCATAGTGAGAAGGTTGAGATGGGTTGTGTCTGCACCAATGTCACCACATTCATGAGATCATAGAACCATTAGAGTCTTGATGCATTGAATTCTGGACCCTTTGCTTCTGTGAATGTAACTTAAGATTACCCTAGAAAATTTTAATTGCCATACCACACTAGTCATTGTGGCACCGTAGGATTGGAGAGTAATTGCTATAGGGGACTTTAAAGGGCTCCGAGTTCACCTTTTACTTTTAAACTGAAGAAATGAAATCCAGAATAGTAAAGTGACTTATCCAGGGTCACACAGCTTATCTGAACTGGCAGATAGATAAAACACCCAGTTCTTCTTAAAAAACAAAACAGAACCATGAATTGATTTTATATTATATTCTTCCTGTCCTGTACTTCTCAACTTTATTTTTTAAAAACAGATGCACACTTCAGATTTATCTCTGTTAAATTTAATCCTGTTTTCTGCTTGTTGCTCCATCTTATTAAGATCTTATTCTGTCATAAAACATGCTAACTATATTTTACAGATTTGCATCATCCACCAACTTGGTAAATATTTTTTCCGTGCCTTCTTCTAAGTCACTCACACAAACACAACATGTATGTATATATTCTATATGTGATAGATTACATAACATACATATATAATACATATTTAATATTGATTAATATGGGTATGTATGTGCATATTATACATACACATATACTATGATGGAGCAATTAGCACAGCTCTTTGCTGCAAGCTGACATCTAATTAACATTCTTTGGGGGAAATGAATGTAAAGTTACCCAGTTGTACTATCATCCACCCCATGTTTCTTTAACTTAACTAGAAAAATTTCATAAGACACTTTTTGTCAAATACTGTGCTGAAATTAAGATGCTATTTCTTTGCCGTTCCCTGCATAACTCAGTCTTCACGAACCCATGCTGGTTCCTAAGGATCACTTTTTTCTTTTCTCATTAAACATAGGCCATTATCTCTATAATTCATCCTATAGTTTTGCTGAAAGTTAATGTCAAGCTTCTGGTCTAGCAAGTCTGGAATCCATTGTTTTCTGTCTAGTGAAATTGTCACATTTGCTTCTCTCTAGTATTTTGTCACCACCTTTCTCATTCTCTAAAGATATATAACAATGCTTTCTTGATTATATCTGTAAGTTCTTTTTGTGCCTTGGGAATGGAATTAATTGGTATTCAGAAACATGAACTCTAGGTAATATATCGTCTATATACCCTACATGCTGTCTCTTCTATTTATATAGGCTGTATAGATATGATATCAGACTCTGTGTGTGTGTGCGCACATGCATGCATGACTCTTAATCACTTCTTTTGTCTCTTGGATTGAGTACAGTATAGTAGGAAGAGCATTGAATTTGGAATCAAAAGACCTGAATATGAATTCTGGATCTGTTGTAGATTACCTGTGTGATCTTAGAAAATCATTTCGCCTCTCTACTCCTCAGTCCTCAGTTCGCCCATCTTTAAAATGAGGGAGTTAGAGTAGATGATGCCAAGATCCATCCATTCAGTTTTAAATCCTAGGATATATTGGATTTTGTGAAATATCTCTATTACTTTATTTTTCATTTGAAGAAATCCTCCCCTTAGTAAATGTAATAGAAGTAAAATTGAAATTCTACTTCCACTTTTTTATCTGATAACATTATATATCTTTTGCAAGCATCAATCCTATCCTTTACTTTGCTTACCTTGTTTAGAAAATAGTGCTAAAAATCCCTTTGGGTTGACCTTAGCATGTGTCCAAAGATTTGTAAAGTACATAACAACAACAACAGAAACTAGCATTTATACAGTGTTTTTAAGTTTGCAAAGCACTTTGTAAATATTATCTCCTTTGATTTTCTTTAGTATACTTGGTACTAGTTATAATGGTTTTTAATATGCTTTCCTATTTATCTTGGTTATTCATACCCTCCTTCTTTTTTTTGTACATGTTCTTGAATCTAAATTTAATAGAGTGATTCCCATAAAGTTATATCAGTTTTGGTTGATCCTTCATCCTTTACTTTATCACTAAAAATTGGTAAATTTGTTATTATCCTTTTCTCTCTTCACCTCTCAATAATTGCTCACTTCCCCTTCCATTACTCTCCTTCTTTCAATGTGATATTTGTTACAATCTCAACAGTTTCTCATTTTGCAGTTTAATTGGAATATCCTTCAAATATCAGTTGAAAGCTCTTTTCTTTCTTGCAGGTCTTTGTAAAGTGTAATCTATTCTTTTTCAGAAGTCTATTAGATATATTCTTATGGATTTAGAAGTGGAAGGGAGCTTTATGATACCTAATCCAAATTCCATATTTTACAGATGAAGAAACTGAGACCCACAGAAATTAGGTAATTTGCCCACGATCATACAGGTAGTTCATAATAGACCTGGGATTCAAATCCAGGTTCTTCTATTTCCAGATTCAATGGTGCTTCTACTACATTAAATGGTCTCATAAATTATCGTTCATAAAATCCAATTCTATTTTTTGTTGCTGTGTAGTCATTTGGGATTTTCCTTTCTCTTCCAAAGCAGACTGTCAACTTTGACTGCATCCTTTGTGCCTCCTGTTATATCCCTTTACTCTTTCTTAATAACTTGGCCTACCCAACAATTTTGTGGCATTACTGAATAAATTTTTATTCGTTGTACAATTCTTTGTTTTTTCCATTATTATAATAATTCATTTTATTTTTAATTTATGGAATAAAATAATCATTTCTATAATGGTATAATAAAAAGATGATTGCACATGAAGCTACAAATCTATTATGTACAACTTGTTATTCCTTTTAAATGTATAATAAAGCCATCCTTCCTATGACCTTCTTGACCTTGGACTTTTCTCATATTAATTTTTGGTCTTAGGCTAATTTCTGTATTTCTTCACCTCACAGTTCAGAATTTCTTAATTTGTGAATGTTTGGATCAAAGTTGCCCTCGCATTTATAGCTTCAATCAATTTTGCTCTCCAGTCTTCATCTGGTACCAAGACAAGGAGTGTTAAGATCATGGCAGTTCCATTTCTGCTCTGCAAATCTGTGATCAAAACACCTAACCAGGTATTGCACCGTCTGGTTGAAAAGGATAAAAAAAACCCCCAAACATCCAGCTATTTTATTTTCATGAAGCCAAATATTCAGGTAATTAGAGGAAATGTTACCAAATATTTGGATGTTTCCAAATATCTTGGTGATGGATTGAATTTTTCTTTTCATATAGATATTTGGGATTTTGTGGATGACATGTAAAAGAAAAGAAAATGACCTTTTTTGGGGAATAAATATGAAATCTTTCCCTGACCTACTTTATATATCCATTTATTTTTGTAAATTTGCATATTTATTCTGTCATAATATATTATGTACATTGTATATTTATCTATATATCTATTTTGAAATGGCACAAGGGAAATGTAGGATGTGCCAATTTGGAGTATCCACTCCAAATGTTCACACGGACTATCTGTGCCTAAAATGTGGTAGAGCATTCCAAGCTTGCATTGGTCTGATCAGCCACAGTTACACATGCTGAAATTTCACTTTATCATGGTGATGTCATTTTGGTCCTCTTTGAGAATAAAGGACAACAACCAACCATATCTGTTTATCTACTGATATTGATATAAAATTTCACATACATTTCTGTATATGTTCACATCTCCCTCTTTCTCCCTCTCTTCCTCTCTCCCCATATCCATTCATCTATCTATTTATCTGTCTATATCTATCTGTATCTATCAATCTATCAATCAATCAATCTATCTATCTATCTATCTGTCTGTCTGTCTGTCTGTCTGTCTGTCTGTCTGTCTGTCTGTCTGTCTATCTATCTGTCTATCTGTCTGTCTGTCTGTCTATCTGTCTGTCTATCTATCTATCTCTCTATCTATAGGTTGTACTGAATGATCTGTAAAATCTCTTCCATTGGTTATTGCATGATACTGTGAGTTAAACTCTCAGTACCCTCAGGCACCTCCTAAGGCTAGTTGACGAGAAATTGTTGCTAATCTGCTGATCTGCATAAGTGGAGGACGTTCCACACTAGGATCCCTATATCAATGCAAATCATATCTTGGAAGAATACACACACTTACAAAAACATATACGTATATATATAAATATATATCCACAAATATATACGTGCACATGCACATATACACACAAAAGCACACACACATATATGTCCATAAATAGATACACGTACATATATGCTTATACATAGTAATTTGAAATATATGTGTCTATATGTATGTGTGTGTATATAAATGTTATGTAGATATATACATGTGTCTGTGTCTAGATACAAACATATTCAGTGTAGCAATTTCCTTGGTAGATTTCTGTGACTTCTGTACTCTCCATGGCATTGCTTTTCCCTGAATGACTGGAGCTTGACAGCCCTACAGGGCTTTAGGGTAGAAGTCAATCACTCTGACCTTACCATTTTTCTTTGTGACTTAGGAGAACGTACTTATTTGTACACGTGTTTTATCTACTGCACTATTAGACACCATTTATACACAATAAAGAACTATAGTTTATCAGGAAGTACACTTCTCCCTCCAGAGGAACAAAACTTAGGACAACAACTTGATAAAAGCCATTATTTTCACAAGTGCAAATAAAATATCTCCTTCATCTTCCCCCACAGACTCAAAGGTGGCAAGATGAGAGAGGCCAAATGGAAAAAAATAAGTCAGGGGGACATTCAAGGTTTTAGGTTGAAACTGAAAAGAAAAAAACAAGATCAAATTACTGCTATCTGCTGAGTGGTGTGACCATAAAAGGAGGTAGACAGAAAAAAATGAGGGCTAACACTTGGGTGACCTGAATGATCCATTGGTTTGTATATGATATCCAGAACTCTTGAGAAAGGCCCCCATCAGTGAAGGCTTTCTAAATGAACATGGAATTCAACCACATGGGATAAGAAAGCCTGGATAGTTTGGAATGTGCATTATTGGTGTATGTATGATACACCCATACACTATTGGTGTACGTATGATGAGATAAAGGGATAGCACTGTGTTCTGAGAACACAAAAATAAATTCCTATACTCAAGGAGTTTACACTCTGATGAGGATCATAAGATTAGAACACAAATAAATGTCATCCAAATTAGAAATAAAAAATTCATGAGAAAAATATAAACCAAGTACTATGAGCTTAAAAGAGGTAGAATTTCAAAGAACATTTTGATCTTATGTCCATTTCCCACCTTTCACTGGGGGAAAAAAATGAATATTTTAGAGTAATGCCTAATTAACATGACCTGGTTCCCTCACAGTTAATTTCTCTTGCTCCTGGAGACCTGGCCTTCAAATGAGTGTGTCCTAGCAGCAAGATGATATCAGTGACCTAGGTGCACACAAACTTCTGGCACATTACCAAACCACTTGGCTGCTTGACATAATTGGGTCTCTTTGCCCAGGAATTGGGAAGTAGCGCCTGTAGAGGAGTTGAAGGCTCAAGAGTCTTGGCAAAGTTGTTAAATGTGTGTGAATCGTCATCCATGGGTTGGACTGTGAGTCTGTCTCTAGCCAGAGTGATCACTTCTCTCCTGCTTTTGGAATCCTCTTCATTTCAAGGTTAGGAGCGTATGTGTGTGCATGTGTGTGTGTGTGTGTGTGTGTGCGAATTCTGGTTCTTAGAGGAAAATATAAAGAAAAAATAACTAGAGTGTCTATTTTCTGTCCTTCCTTCTGTGTACCCTAGGAGGCTAATAAGGGCGCACCCAAAGGATTGTCTACCCCAACAAGCCCAGTTATTGGGATCCCCCATTGAACCTGGATTTCCAACATGTGGCTTGATTGTTTCAGTGAGAGGGAGCTTGTTATGCCTGCCCAGCTCTATATCTTGGCTTGCATGCCACAACAGGAGAATGCAACCAGCAAATTTCTGTTATCTAATCAGGTGCATCAGTCCGTGTTTGAGATGAGAATGGTGGAACGCCCCTCTGACTCAGACTTTGCACAAACAAAACTCCAGCTTGTTAGCAATAGGAGGGAGGGAATACTGCTATTCAGATACCAATCTCTGCCTGACCATCTGTGGGGTAATGCCAATGGGAGAGCAGTTTTTATGGTAAGATAAGCAACGAAGGGAATGGTGCAGTTGGGTATGCTAAATAAAACAAAAATGTCAGTATTTACACATAACCTTCAAAGATCTTACACTCCCAGCTCCTTAGTATTCAGTGCAGACAGCACTTTCTTTAGTCCATTACCAACAGCTTGGAAATTTAGTTAGAGGACATCACACAAATGTCGCTCCAAATGTTCCTTCCAAATGGTCATCTTGAAAAGTGCCGTCTTAAGGCACGGGACCTTTTGGTCCATGGAGATGAGCTTGCGCACAGCCAACCAGCTCACTGAAACTTCAGGGAGATCATCTGAAGATTAAAAAGCACTGATGATAAAAGACAGTGCTGTACAGCAGGCTTTAATTTGTTGGTAACTGAAGCAGCACTTGAAGCTTTCTTTAACTGGCTTTGGGAAACCTCGCTATTGTGTACCGCACATTCCAGACCGGCTTCTATGCTGACACAAACAAATAAAAGCGATCATAACGGTTGAAATGTAGTTAGAAACACAATTGAGAACATCTGTATTGTAAGCAGAAATAAATTAGAAATAGTGGAGTGTTTTGTAGCTGTGAAACGAAGGCGTAAAAAAATAACCTCCAGTACCTGGATTAAGCGGTTATAAATAATGTATAAAGCAAAAATCTCATTACCCCCGGTGTAAACTCTCCCCCCCACCTCAATGAAATATATTTTATGAATGTAGTAACACAGTAATAACGGGAGCATTTGTTTTCCCCCCACAAACTTTCCATTTCATGACTGTGAGACTCTTCGGATTTATACGCTAGGGCCCGAACGTCACCGAGTTGGCCAACTGGGGCTCCTTCGCTGTGACCTCGTGGGCCAGGACTGCCGCGGAACTTAGCGCACGTTGATTTCCTGGAACGGGTTGCCTTGCGCCTGTGGAGTTTGATACATAATTGCATCCAAATAAACAGACTCGTAGTACACTGATCTCTAGACCCTCCTGAAAGGGGGCTTAAAACTTTTTTTAGCTCCCTTCAAGAGCAGAGGCCATAAATGGTATATTTCCTTTGCAATTTCAGTTGTGTTTCATTCGGTAAGTATCTCCTGAAGGACACCAAAAAGTGGCGGAAATACTGACTTTGTGGTCCTAGGCAGATCATTTAACCTCTTGGTACCCTTTAGGCATATCTCTAGGTCTACAAATTAGAGAGAAGGTGCTGACTGACCTCCGTTGATAGAGGGAGTTTTCCTGACCTAGGAGGCACCTATTCCTTACCTAGTGAAGTCATAGATCCAGTCTCTTTCCCTAACTCTGTTCTGTGTAAAGAGAATGTGGCTTACTCCTGAAAACACTTTAACAACAGCTGTTCTATCAGTGAGCCTCCTGTGACTCTAGCAGGGGTACCATTAGAGAGATGGCCAAGAATTTTCCTATTTTGCCCCATCTGAACTCGAAAGAGATTTTATCTATCTATAAAATGGGAATAACTAATTTTTGTTGTGTCATTTCAGTCACGTCCAATTCTTTGGACCTCATTTGAGGTTTACTTGACAAAGATACTGGAGTCATTTGCCATTTCCTTCTCCATTGAATTTTTGCAGATGAATAACTGAAATAAACAAGGTTAACTGACTTGTCCAGGTTTACACAGCTAGTAACTGTCTGAGGTCAAAATTGAACTTGGATCCTCCTCACTCTAGGGCCACTGTATCACCTAGCTGACTGATAATAATTATAGCACCAGTCTAATAGGATTTTTTGTGAGGATCAAATTTATGTAGAGTGCTTTTCAAACTTTAGAGTTCTAGGTAAATGTAAAATATCATTATCAAACAATTAACAAGTGTTTTTATTAGGTACCTACCATACCCCAGGCATGGTGAATAGGTGATACAAAGAATGAAATAATGCCTATTTTCAAGATTTGATTATATTGTAAGAGATGAACATTTGGAAGAACTATAACTAGGATTGGGTCACTGGAGCTTTGATGCAGAGTACCAAATTTAGAATTTACCACAAGCACATGCATATCTTCAGCAGGGAGTAGCAATTCCATTTAGTGCCTAGTTATCTTTTTTTAAAAAATAGTATTGTATTTTTTCAATTACATGTAAAGGTAGTTTCTAGTTTTTATTTAAAAATTTTTTGGAGCTCTAAATTTTCTCCCTCTTCTCCCTCTCCCCCCAAAGGTAAGAATTTTAAATAGGTTATATATGTGAAATCACCAAATATACCAAAAGGAAAATATTCATGAAAAAGATAAAGTGAAAACAGTATGCTTCGATCTGCATTCAGATTTCATCAGTTCTTTCTTTCTCTGGATGTGGCTAACATTTTCCATCATTTGGAATCATCTTATATCATTGTATTGCTGAGAAGAGCTAAATTGTTGCTACATACAATGTTCTTCTGGTTTTACTCACTTCACTTTGCATCAGTTCATGTAAGTTTTCCAGTTTTTTTCTGAAATCTCCTGCTCATAATTTCTTATAGTACAATAGTATTCTGTTGCATTCATATACCAAAACTGGTTTAACCATCCCACAATTGAAGCATCCTCTCAATTTCCACTTCTGTGATATCACAAAAGGAGCTGCTATAATATTTTTGTACATGTAGGTCCTTCTTAGTACCTAATTATCAAGAATAAAAAGTAAAATAGAAAGCTGCCAGATAGCTTCTCTGGAATTTACCAAATGAATGGCTCCTTGGTTCAGTTTAACCTCTAGTGGTGATTGTAGCTACAACCTAAGGGTTTTCCAAGGTCTTAGCCCATGGAGACAAGGGCTCTCTGTTTCACTCCATGTACTTTGGGGTAGTATTTGGGGTTTCTCCTTCTATACCAAGGTCCAAAGTCTCTTCCCAGTATGCAATTAAATTTGTCTTAAAAAGCTGATTAGTTCTATTTTGCTCAACCACCATATTTACTAGTAGTGGCTCTGACTTCTAGGCATACCCATCTGGTTCCACAGGGCAAACTTGACCTCTCTATAGCACTAGATTTGGGAACATCCTGGAACACAGAAATATATTATAAGATCTCTTGTGATTCTAGGATGTCTGATGAAAGACAAGAAGGGGATGGGATCTGCAGAAACTTAATAAGATGTTCCCATCGGATTTCTTTGAGCATAGGAAACTTCATTCAGTCATAGGAGGGTCCACTCTGAGAATCGCAATCATCCCTAGGTAGGCAGGATCTGATTTTTCTCCCCTGGATCAATATTCCTTTTATGAGGCAAAATATTGTGTTGGGAGGAACACTAAGGAGATAAATGAGCTGAGTTCTTTTCCTGAATCTACTATAGACTTCCTGTGTGACTGAACAAATTACTTAACCTGTCTGGTACTCATCTTTCTCATCAATAAAATGGGAGAAACTGTAATAACTGACATTTATCTGGGGTGCCTTCAAGTTTACAATTCACTTTCCTCCACTTCTCTAACTTTTCTAAATCTTACATAGTCTGGCTTTTGGTCTCCTTGCTTAATAGCAATTGCTCTGTCCAAGTCAGCCAATGATCTCCAGGTTGCCCAGTCTAATGGCTTTTTTTTTCAATTCCCAACCTTCTTGACCTCTCTGTTTCTTAATATTCTTTCCTCTCTGCACTTTTGTGACGCTATTTCTCTTGGTATTCCTCCTATCTGCTTGACCATTCCTTTTGCATTTTCTTCGATGAGTCATCATACATGGCATGCTCTCTAACTGTGAATCTATCCAAGGCTCTTGTCCTGGGCTTTTTTCCTCTTTTCTCTCTCAACTGGTGACATCTTCAGTTCATTACCATCTCTAGACCAATGGCTCCCAGATTTGGATACTCATCTCTGCGTTCTCGCCCAAGTACCAATTCCACACAGTCAATTTCCTATTGGACATTTCCCACTGGATGCCCCAGAGGCATCTCAAATTTCATGTGTCCCATATAGCACTCATTTTCATCCCCCATAAACTCTCCCCTTTTCTGAACTTCCCTACTTATGTTAAGGGCACCAATCATTCTTATAGTTCCCCAAATCTTTGCATCATCCTTAACTTCTCATTCTTACCCACCCTGCATACCTGCTCCCTTGCCGAATCTTGTCGCTTCTGTCTCTACATCACTTCTAGCATACGTCCTGCTCTCTCTGCTCACACAGCCACCCATGGTAATTCAAGTCCTTGTCATCTCTCATGGCCTTGAACAAGTCATATAATCTCTGAGCCCCAATTTTTTCATCTGTAAAATAACATGGTTGAACTTTGGTGGCCTTTGATGTCTTTACCAACACCAAATTTCTGGTGACATGATTTATGAGTATAGAATGTATATTTTAAGAATAGATCTCAAGGTCTATGAATAACATAACATAGGGGAGCAGATATATGTGTATTTAGAAGGGGTCTTAGATATTATCCAGTACCATGGTTTGGGCAGTTAGGAGGTACAGTTTTTACAGCGCTTGACTTGGAATTGGGAAGCTCAGACTTTGAATCCTGCCTCTAACACTAGCTTTGGCAAAGGCATTTAAACCAATTTAGCCTCAGTTTCCTTACCTGTGAAATCAATAGGTCAAAATTTAACGGCCTCTACTTTTTCTTTCATTTCTAAATCTATGATCCAACTACTTTATTTTATAGATTAAGAAACTGAGGTCCATAGAAGTTGACTTGCCCAAGGTCATACAGGTAGTAACACAATGGAGATTTGAACCCAGGTCATAGGAACCTCAGTCCACTCTGAAGCCCACCCCTCCTACTCTGTCTCCTCCAACAAATTACTAGCAGACTATTTAGGA
Source organism: Notamacropus eugenii (assembly GCF_028372415.1). Lineage (NCBI taxonomy): Eukaryota > Metazoa > Chordata > Mammalia > Diprotodontia > Macropodidae > Notamacropus > Notamacropus eugenii. Next base: position 497,181,150 of record NC_092873.1, read on the forward strand.
CTTAACTTCCAATTTCTGCTTGCCTACTTACTGCTGTTTGACTCTTTTCAGCCCTCTGGGACTCAGTTTCCTTATTTGTAAAATGAGTGACCTCTGAGTTTCCTTTCAGGTCTGAATTTATGAGACTCGTGACTGAGGATGAAGGCAAAACTTTGCTCAAATATGAATCTAGGTCTCCAAGTATGCTCTCTGGACAGGGCTACCAGAGCAGATTGTCATTTCAGGTCAGTTAACCTTGAAGGCGTAGGCCAGGATATGGCTAGCTGCATTTTTTTATGCTATTGAAAGGTACCTGGAAATTTTCATGTCCTTCTGATGACTGCAGAGCTCTTCCAAGGCTAGTGAGCAATTAGGGCAGCCAGCTCTTCCATCTCTGCTCCCAGGTGTCCCTCGCCATGCCCAGTGCACCTTTGAGCATTTTGCTCTCCAGTAGCCTGAAATACTGGGACACAGTCTCTTCCCTTGGAATGGTGCTGTGTTCTTGTGGATATGGGATGGAAAGTCATCCTTGTGTACTGAATCGGTGCTGAGAAGGCCTGGCTGTCATTTACTTACCTTGTGATTTATAGCACAAGTCACATCACCTTTCCCAGCCTTAGTTTCCTTCTCCGACAAAGTACTAATTAGACAATGCCTGAGACTCCATTTCAGTTCTAACTTCCCATGATATTTCTTAACAGCTTTCTGGGAAAATGCAAATGGATGCTTCCTCCAAGGAGAGAATGCTTGTGAAATGCTTTGTAGACTTCAAAGCAGGATGTGAATGTCAGTTATCCTCATAGCTGGTGTCATCGCCACTAATAGCAAAGCTAGCTGAGGTATCTTTTCTCCAGACCTCAAAGAATTCGCCTTGATGAAGCATGTAAACAAGTGTTTCCTGAGAACCTGCTGTGTGCCTAGCACTTTGCTAAGTACCCTGGAGAGGCCAGCTGAAGTAGGGGATGCAATTTCTTAACTTTTGTGAAGTGGCATCAGTCTGGGCCACAAGAAAGTGTCCCTGAGAAAGACTCTGGCACAAAGAACTGGAAATGAAGTAGATGTCCATCGATTGGAGCATGACTAACTAGTGGTGCACAAATGTAATGGGATTTTTTTTTTTTTTTGCACTGAATATGGTGACTTTACGGCTGCTAGGAGATGCAGTAGATAGAATGCTGAGCCTAGAGTCAGGACAACTCATCTTCCTGAGTTCAAATCCAGGCTTAGATACTTACTAGCTGTGTGACGCTGGGCAAGTTACTTAACCCTTTTGCCTCAGTTTCCTCATCTGTAAAATGAGCTGGAGGAGGAAATTGCAAACCACTCCAGTATCTTTACCAAGAAAACCCCAAAAGAAGGGTCATAAAGATCTGGACAAGACTGAAAATGACTGAACTAAAAAGCAACCAATGGTGACTTTATTGATTGCAGACAGCACATGCTTCTCGCCCTACTACAGGGGTGTCTTGGGGCAAACGCTGTGTGTGTATTGGGCATGAGAGTCCAGTGTAGGCAAATATATATATATATATACATATATAATTCATAAATACATACATGTATATTATATGTATAATTTATATATACACATATAAAATTTATAAATTTGCAAACATATATATAGAGAGAAAGAATCAGAGAGAAAGACAGAGACAGAGAGACAAAGACAGAGAGACGGAGAAAGAGAGACGGAGACAGAGATGGAGACAGAGATGGAGACAGAGAGAGAGAGAGAGAGAGAGAGAGAGAGAGAGAGAGAGAGAGAGAGAGAGAGAGAGAGAGAGAGAGAGAGAGAGAGAGCTGTGGGATCACATAAACTTTCTCTAATAAAAACAGTTTAGGTTTGGGTCTTAGTGATGGTGGGGCATTCAGCACAGATCTTTTTCAAGTTAATAAGAGTCTTATTATTCATGCTCTCCTCAGCAATGAGGACTGTGTCTTCGTCTTTGTCTCCTCCTGTAGTACCTCGAACTGTGTCATGTCCAGTTAATTCCCTTGGAGAAAGGGGGCCTATTTTATTCTTTTTTATTCCTTCCCCTGACAGTGCATAGCACAGTGTCATGGGAGATTGTGTGGTACAATGAAACGATTCTCAATCTAAGATCAAAGACCTGAGTTTGAATCTCAGTTCTACTGCTCACTGCGTGACCTTGGTCAAATCACCTTAAGGACCTCACGGCTTCACTAAATGACCTTGAATGCCCTATCTAACTCTAAATCTATGATTCCCTGCTATCCAATAAACTGCTTGTAGGAAGAAACCATGTTTTATTTATCTTTCTATCCTGCCCTCCATGGTGCCTAGTTTATGGTAATACTCCCTTGAAGGCAGGAGCTAGGTGGCATAGTTGATAAAGCACTGGACCTGGAATCAGGAAGATGAATTCAAATCCTGCCTCAGACACTAGCTATGTAAGGGCAAGTCACTTAATCTCTCACAACCTCAGTTTCCCCACCTTAACAAATAGCATCTACTTCCCAGGTTCATGTGAGGACTGCTGAGTTAATATATGGAACATACTTTGCAAACTTCATACCTCTATAGAAATAAAAACTATTCTCTTTGTAACTTCCCACAGTTCCTAGAACAGTGTCAGGGTCAAAAGCTGACAACAGGTAAGAATGAACCATCAATTCACTACAAGGTTGGCCAAAGCTGCTCCTTGCACAAAAAAGGTGTGGGTGTCACCAGGGGGATGGTGGTGGTGGGTGGGTAGAATAGAAGTAGAGAAAAAAGGAACAATGTGTAGAGCAGGGCAAACCAGAGCATTGAAGACAGTCTCCAGTCCCCAGAGCAAGGAAGACAGCAAAAGCAGTAGACAGGAGTTATAGACCAATCAAAGGATGTAGGAATGAGAGACTAGAACACAGGAGCTAAGATGGAAATACAGTAGACTCCAATACTTGCTGAACAAATAAATAATTGAGTGAATGAATAGTTGCATTAACTTTTATGTCAATATCTATCATCTATCTATCTATCTATCTATCTATCTATCTATCTATCTATCTATCTATCTATATCCAAATGCAGCATTTTCTAAGGGCTGTCCATAATCAATGTATATGTTCTGGAAATTCTGGACTACAGAAGACTTTGCCTTAGAATCATTGAAGCTCCAAGCTGAAAAGGACCTCAAGGAAGCAGCAAGGTAGCACAGTGGATGGTGTTAGTAGGAGTCTGGAAGACCTGAGTTCAAATCTGACCTCTGGCACTTACTGGCTGATCTGAAGCAAGTCATTTAACTTCTGTCTGCTTCAGTTTCCTCATCTGCAAAATGGGGAGAATTTAGATAACAGTTCATGTGGAAAAGATCTGGGGGTTTAGGTGGACTACCAACCCAAAATGAGTCAACTGTGTGACAAGGGACAAAAAAAGTTGCTATGATATAATAAATGATATCGATTTATTATTTGCCTCATATGGTTATTGAAAGGATAAAGTGAGGTAATATTTGTAAAGTGCTTTGCAAACCTTAAAATGCTATAGTCAGTACAGTATCATTTATTTAAGGCCGTTCCTCATCCTTGATCAAATGGCCAGCTTACTACCCATTCCACTTTTGGACAGCTTTAAGTGTTGATAAGTTTGGGTTTTTTCCCCCTTATAACCAGTCTGACTCTACCTCTTCTCAATGTCCCCCCACTGTTTTTAGTCCTGTCCTCTGGATCCAAGCAGAACAGATCTACCCCCTCCCCTTTCACTTAACAGCCCCTTCCAACACTTGAATACAGTTGTTATGAATCTCCTCTTTGCTGCTTCCTCTTCCCCCCTAAAGTCTTTCCTTTTCTGGGCTAGCAATCATCAGTTACTTCAGTCAGTCCTCATATGCCATGCTTTCAAGTCTCCTCACCATCCTGGTTACCTTCCTCGAGATGCATTTCAGTTTATCAACGTCCTTTCTAAATTTTGGTGTCAAGACCTAAACACAAGAGTTCACGTACTCTGAGCAGAGTAAAAGAAACCAGCGTTTTCCCTTTCCTCATTCTAAATGCCATCCTTCTATCAATGTGTTCTAAAATTATCCATTTTTATCACTACATCATATAGTTGACTCATTTTGAGCTGAAAGTGCACCTACCCCAGATCTTTTCCACGTGAACTGTGATCTAACCACATCTTCCCCATCCTTGCTTGTGCAGTTGACTTGTCTGATCTCTTAACTAGATTATGTTCCTCAAAGGCAGAAATGGCATATTTTACTTCTTAAAACCTACAAAATAATGGCCACCCTGAACAGCACACGTGCGTGCTGTCATACACACACACACACACACACACACACACACACACACACACACACACATACACCCCCCCCCCCCACTCTTTCTCTTCCCTGTGACCTACTCTTCCTACCTTTAACTCCTAGAGATGACTAGGTGGAACCATCAGTCAGTCAACTAACGTTTATTAAGCTTCTACTGTGTTCCAGGCACTTTGAAAAGCAAAGAAAGGCAAAAGACAGTCCTTGTTGTCAAGGATCTTACTGGCTCAATGGCTACACCTTTGGACCAAGGTGGGATAGAGCCGAGTGTGTCCTGAAGTATTGGGGGATATGTTTCTAACTTCCCTGCTTCTACTCATTTTCAGAAAATATGCTTAATAAAAAGGTAACTGGTATTAATTGGCTAGCTGGGCACTGACAACGGACAGTTATCAAGTTGATAGCATTAGAGAAAGTCACCCCCAAATCCTCAGAGATACATCCTAGATTTGAATGCCAGCCCTGGAGTCAGAAAGTCTCATCTTCCTGAGTTCAAACCTGGCCTCAGACACTTCCTAGCTATGTGATCCTGGGCAAGTCATTGAACCCTGTTTGCCTCAGTTTCCTCATCTGTAAAATGAGCTGGATAAGGAAATGGCAAACCACTCCAGTATGTTTGCTAAGAAAACTTCAAATGGGGTCACAAAGAGTCAGATAAGACTGAAAAAAATGACAGCCTTCTACAACCATGAGAGGGTGATGTGGTTGGGCTTGTTCTGGGAGAGTGAGTTCAGAATCTCACTATACTTTTGAGAACACAAGTTGCAGCACTTATTAACCATGATATTGTAAATTCCATGAATTAATTAGAGTAAAAGCTTCTTGAGGACAAATACTATCTTTTGCCTCTTTTTGTATCCCTAGCAATTACAGTTCCTGGCCCACAGTAAAGGCTTAATGAATGATTGAGTAGGAAAAGTCCTGCTGTTGGCAGAGTGGCCTTCGATAGTCACCCAGTTTCTCTATGGGATACCATGTACAAAGATACATTTTCAAAGACCAGTATGCTAGAGCTGCCATATTTCTCTAGCATGGTAGACATGGACAGTAACAAAGAAGAGCAGGAACTTGGCCATCAAAAGTAGGAGCTGCAGACTATAAACAAGAAAGGTTAAGACTCCCCACTGGATCACAGAAAAGAAAGGACAAAAATACAAAAGCATAATAAAGCTGGATTTGAGTCAGTGGTATCTTCCTTTCATGATTAATGATTGGCCTGAAATAAGATGAGGAAGTTAAAGTGAACTTCCCCTTGAAATGGCTTTAAAAATGCCATAGCTGGGGGAAAAAAATATTGTAACATCAGTTTAAAAAAAAACTCTACTAAAACATAAAGGTCAGGAAAGATTTGGGTGTTTTTAAATGCTGTCCTGAAGAAATCTTTATAAAGGTTAAGGTGTCATGTAGTTTCAAAGTTATGGGCACAGAAGGGGTGGGGGAAGTCCTGGAGAGAGCAGGCTCCACCTCAGGCAGCTGGGTGACAGTGACCCATGCTGACAGTGGGCGGCAGGAGGCTACTGGAACACTCAGCCAGTGCTGTCACTGGGGAGAAATCAAGCCAGGCTTCTCCCAAAGTAAGTAAAAGCGTGGGAACCTTTCACTCATAGAACTTGGTTCTGAACATGTGCAGACCACAGGTAATCTCTTCCTCTCACCACCAAAGAAGAAGCCTGATATCTTTCAAGAGGACCAAAACCAAGCAATAAATCCATGAAGGTTAGGAAGATCAGCCTCCTTGCTGTCTTTGTCTGGCTTTCCCTTTTCATTTGGCCCTGTAACAGCCCCCAAGCTCCACTTGGTTTGAAGACTTCTAGTAAAGGGGAAAAGTGGAAGACCAGCCCCCATTTGGAATATTCTGGTCCCTTGAAGTACACCTTCCTCCATAGACATTGTGACAGCCATGCCTTTATGCTCTGGTGTTCTGGGAGAGAATATTTTGGAAAATAGGACCCGGATCTCCCATTATCTTCATCTTAAGTGGGAGGGGACAGAAACTCATAGCATTACATGATTCACCCAAGGTCACACAGTTAAATGAGGGCCTGTGATTTGAAGTCCTGTCCCCTAACTCCAAATCTACAGGTTTTTCCATTGTAATTGGCTGATAACAGTATGATGCTTTCAGGGTCCTCTGATCTGTAGTACAGGCATACCTGAGAAAGTGAGAAAAGTCTCAGAAGGTGTTGTCAAGGACGCAGACCTTATGGCAGATTAATCACTGCCAAATCTTTTGGTGATCTCTGCTCCCCAAGCCTCAGGCAGCTCACGACATGACCTGTCACACAAGACTCTGCCAGGGACGTATAGAGCACCAAGTTACCCCAAAAGAACTACCTGTACAGGGAAAGTCTCCTAGGAACAAGAAAATAAAACTCCTCAGCCTCAGTGCTCTGCAGAAAAAGAGGTTTCACCTGGCTCTCCTCTCTCTTTCTTCAAGGGTGACTGCTTCTATAACTAACTGCTCCGTAGTGGGTCAACCTAGAACACCATCCAGAAAATACTGTTTCTTTTCTGTCTTTTTTAATCTGTGACTGCAGCTAGTGGCAGTATAGGCAGTATAGGAGAAAGGCTGGCACACTTGTGGGGCGTTCTTGTGAATTCAGTTTCAGTCTTCCCATACACATAGCTCAATTGCCCTGCCTTACTTATTTTGGTGACAGGAATACCATAATTGGCAGATTTGATGGGAGCAAGATCAAAGAACCACAGATTCACCAAACTAGAAGTGATCTCAGAGGCAGCGTAGTCCAACACATACCTGAACAGGAATCCTCTCTATACCATATCCAACAGGTGATCGTTTAGCCTCTGCTTAAAGATTTCTAAATGAGGAGGATTCTGCTATGGAGAGAGGTTTGGAATATAGATCATAGGGAGCTCAGAAGTCATCTGAATTCAGATTCAAATTCTTCATTTTACGGATGAGGAAATAGACCCAGAGAGATTGTGGATTGCGTGAGGTCACAACTGCCACAACTAAGATTAGAACCCAGGTCATGAGTGTGGCCAGCATCAGAAACTCTGAGGGTCTTCCCCTCCGAGACTGACTCTTTTACAAAGGCAAACAAGGCCATCTTTTGCCTTGATTCTTACCTAGTTTTTAATTACTAAATGGAAATTGCCTCAGGCAAAATGAGATCTGAGAAAAACCTTAGCTTAAAAAGGTCAAGGTTTCCTACCACATCCTGGGCTATGGTCAATCATCTTGACTTATGCCTTGCCACTGGACCTCGATGACTCTGGAGAAGAGAGTGAGGGTGATGACTTTGCATATCCCTGCCTCACTTACATCTAATTCACTTGCAAGTCTAGATATCACCCTCCTGATGTCATTGGTCCTCTTTGAGAACAAGGATGTGCAACAACAATGACCAGGATAAGACAAGCCTAGATGGAAGATTCTGGGCAGTCTGGATGAGAGCATGCCTAGAGAAAGGGTGAGGATGCTTAAGGGGAAATGAAAGAGCATCCCAGACACCCTTCACCTAGTTCACAATCCCATTCACAGTCTGCTCTGCCTTTCTTGTTATTTATTTATTTTTTTGCTTTTTCAAATACTTTTGAGGAGGGATAGGGTCAAAAGAGAATAGAATAAATGGGGGGTGGGATTGGATAGAGGGAAATATTGTTAGTCTTTCACAACATGATTGCTATGGAAGTGTTTTGCATGACTATACATGTATAACCTATATTGAATTGCTTGCCTTCTCAATGAGGGTGAGTGAGGAGAGAATTTGGAACTCTAAGAGTTAAAAAATCAATGTTAAAATTGTTTTTACATGCAATTGGGAAAGAAGATATATAGGCAATGGGGAGTAGAAAGGAAAGTAGAAGGGAAAAAGGATAAGAGAAGGGGGGTGATAGAAGGGAAGGCAGATTGGGGGAAGAGATAATCATAATGCATGTTATCTGGGGTGGGGGGAGGGGAGAAATGGGGAGAAACTTTGGTACTCAAAATCTTGTGGAAATGAATGTAGAAAACTAAAAATAAATAAATATATTTTCTTGCTTCTTTTTGCTGCATCAAGGCAGGTCTTCTCTTGGCTTCAACCACCCAATTGTTAGCAGCACCTTGGACTAAAGAGAGTCATCTCTTGCTTTGTGCTATGAACACTGTGGAAAGGCAATGCTAGTACTCCAGATCTGCTTTGCGTCCTTGAGAATTATTGACACCTAGACCTGAGGAAAACTACAGACATCCAGAAAGAATCCTTTAAGACTTCGGAAAACCAAGTTTGCACATTACTGAGTCACTACATGGGAAAGCTTTGAGGGAATCAGCCATATGTGTCCAAAGAGCTTTGGCACTCCATAATCATTTACTGTAAAATCTTAAGGTTTAAGGACATTAAAAATGCACCTGGAATTAGAAGCCAGTGGACCTGATTTATTATAGTCAATATTCCAAGCAGAGTTTTCATTCTTATGCCTAATTTACCTGATTTCTTTGGCTCCTTTGGAATCATCATATTTTAGTATTCGACCTCAGAGGTGGTTTCCCATATTCAGGAAATGACTGAAAATTATGAGAATGATTCTTGGATATTTGCATAAAACTCTCTTTCCTTGACAACTAGTGCATTTCCAGGCACTCTCAAGGCAGCTGATTTTTGCTGACCAAGTGGTTTAACTTTAGACTTCATACACCCGACTATCAAATTTACTGTCCAAATCAAAACTGTTTTTGAATTAAAGGGACAAGCCAAGACATTGAGGTTCTCTATTAGGGTTGGCTTTAGCATGTTGTGATAGCATCACCATGGCCTGACCCATTCTACTCAATTCAGCCGAGCAAACATTTATTAAACGCTACCCTGTGCCAGGTACTGGGCTGGACACTGGGAATTCAGAGAAAGAAATGAAAAAAGCTTCTGTCCTCAAACAGCTTCACTTTTCCTGGGGTGAAGTAGATGGACAAGAAACATCAAGATTACTTGCTCAGGGCCACCAGTCTCATCTCCTCTTACACTCTGCTCCCTTGCATCTACTTGCCGATTCTCCATCCCACTGTGCATAGCAAATGATCTAATACTAGTAAGCAGGCTTTAAATAATATGCTTTGCATATAGTTTAAATACTCCCTCATTTGAGCCTACCACAACCCACTTGGGAAGCTATTGCAGGGAAGAGTCCATTTCATTTTGGGGTGGATAGCCTGAGCACTTAGCACTGTGCCTGGAATATAGTCAGTTCAGTCATTTTTCAGTTGTATCTGACTCTCAGTGGCCCTATATGGGGTTTTCTTAGCAAAGATACTAGAGTGGTTTGCCATTTCCGTCTCCAGTTCATTTTATAGATGAGGAAACTGAGGCAAAAATGGTTAAATGCCTCACCCAGGGATGCACAGCTAGTAAGTATCTGAGGCCAAATTTGAAGTAGAGTCTTCGCTCTTCAGGGCCCTCACTCTCTCTACTTCACCACCTAACTGGCCCTGGGATATAGTAGATGCTTTAATAAGTACTAACTTCATTGAAATGAGCTGGATTAATTCTGGACTAGTTGGTGATATCCTAGTGCCCTGCTTGGTGAGTCCTTCAGTTTGGATTTCATTGTGACAGTCTTTGGTAATCTCTAGTTCTAGATTCAGCAGAACTGTGAAAAGATGCACTAGAATTCACCTCATTCCACCAATGATCTGCAGTTTCAACCTTCTGGTGAGTTACCTCCACTCCAAGTAACAGCAACATTCTGCTTTTGCTGCTTAAAAATAAAATATTTGTTTTTGAAACAACCTAGATTCCAATGGTGATAACAATTCTTTGTGGAAAATAAAAGCATCTGTATATTTATTTGAGAAAACAGAAAAAGAGTACAATTGGAGTGATTTCCCACCTGGCAAACAAAACAGCCTCTTTTTGTGAGCCAAAGCTCAGGTGGTACAAAGCACAGTCTGCCACCAAGGAAATAGGGAGGGATTCAGTGCAGACCGGCCACTGTGCTGGGCTCCCCTTCCTTTCCACCCCAGCAGAAAACCTTCACAGGTCACTGACTAGACTGCTGGGCAGGGCTGCTTGGCAAAACTTGCCCACTCCTCTCCCCATGTGACATATTCCCTTGGGAGGTCATGGTGGGGCTTCATGCCAGTTAATTTTGACTCTGTGGATCAGCTCATTCAAAACTTCAAATAAGGTTTTAATTTTTTTTAATTACTTGAAGCATCCAATAGAATGTAAGTTACTTGAAGTCAGGAATTGACTTTTTTTTTCCTTTTGTTTTTGTGTCCTCACACCTAATATATAGTCAGGGCTTATTAAATATTTGGTTTGAATTTAGCCAAGAATTTTGTTTACTCAAGGAGGCCTTGGGCCTTTTCATTTGTCATCTCATTTCTCAGGACTGGCAGCTGAATGAAGGACCTGCAGAGTCCTATACCTCCCTTCCCCTCTCATTTTCCTTTACAAGGTTGACTCACTCTGTCTCATAGGGCCAGATGTAGGCAAAGTTATAAAGTGAGTAAAGGTTATTTTTAGTGCCCTCAAACTGTTTTTTTTTTCTCCAAAATTCTGACTTGTCAAGGGTTCCCATTCTGAGGAAGACAGTTATCCTCTGGTCACTCTGAAACCTCTGCTCTGGTGATAACCTTCCTGGATTGTGGAGGCATCCCTTTACAACAACTTCTTGATCAAAATTTACTGTCCAAGAGTCTTCCCTCAGAGCTTTTTCCACAGCCAATAGCCTCATTGGAAAACAATTTCAGAAGCTAATTCACCCTCTAGTCTTAAAAGCTGGTAACACTCTCTTTCCCAGGAATTTTTATATTGATAAATCAATAAGTATTTGCTCGTTGCCTACCATGGGCCAGGCACCATGCTAGATGTTTTAATAGAGGGGTTCTAATAAGTCTTAGCTAAGGGGGTGAATCTCTAATGGGGCAATTTAAGGCAGGCCAATGGAAGAGGTGCTTTTAGGTGGCATTCCTTAAATCACACTCATTTGCTCATTGTTAGAGTTTTGATGGCTCTGAGTGAGTGCAAATAGCAGTTGCTTCTGTTCTGGCCAGAAGCTGAGGGCCTTCTCCTCCCAGACTGATTCTTTTGTGAAGGTAAACAAAGCCATCTTTTGCCTCATTTTTTACCTAGCCTTCAATTATTGAAAGGATGTTACTTTAGACAAACTGAGATCTGGAAAAGAACTTAGCTTAGAAAGGCCAAGGTCTCCCAGTGCATCTGGGGCCATCTCCAGTCATCCTGACCTATGTCTTTCCACTGGACTCAAATGACTCTGGAGGAGAGAATGAGGCTGGTAACTTTGCACAGCCCTGTCTCACTTAAATCCCATTCACTTGCAAGTCAAGATATCTCCCTTCTGATGTCACTGGTCCTGGTCACTGTCCTGATGTCACTGGTCCATAACATCAAACCTTAAATCACACTCTCTAGGTAGTTTCCTGCTTTGTCTTTTCCTAAGTTCTATAATGTGCATGCGGTATTAGTAGGAAGGCTGGTTGCTCACATGGTGCATGATCATGGTAGAGAGCATCTCTTGCTTCCTTCCGCTAGCTCCCAGAGTAGAGTGATGCTGTTTTCCAGTCTATAAAATGAAGATGATAATACTTGCCCCTCACTTGGCTGGGGAGGGTGAAAAGAGAAGGAAAGGAGGGGGGAATGATTTGAAGATTAATGTGATAATGTCTGTAAAGCCTTCTGAGTTCTTGGGATGAAAGGTGCTATGTAAATAGAATAAAGTATTATTATCATTATTAAACTTTAATGCTGAGGCTGTCAGACATTTAAAAGTTGAGCTGTCTGACTGTAAGGTGAGAAAACCCTCGGAGCCTTCCCTGCTCAGGGCCTCCTTGTAATCACAATTCAACAAATGCAGCTTGGAGATGCTGACCCTTTCTGCTCATGCAATTGGGTTCTTTCATTGTAGGAGGCCAGCCATGTTTCTCCTTTTCCCCTTTGTGAGATCTGAGGTCAAGTAAATGAAAGCAGATATATACAAACATACATATTGCTTCCCCAACACGATCGGACTCCTGGAGGGAGGACAGATATTTAGCTAGACATGAGGACATAAACTCGGTGCTGGAAACAGTTTTCACAGGTTCAGAGCTGAAATAGACTTTCAAGATCATTGAGTCCAACTCCATTTTACTGATGAGGAAACTGAGGCTCCAAAGGGGTAGGCGGGTTTGCTCAAGGTTACCTTACTGAATTAGCATCAAAGGCAGGATTCAGGTCAACTAATCAGTCAATCCATCAACCCTAATGTATGTATTAAGCACCTACAATGTATCAGCTAACTTGCCAGGCCCCCAGGGTACAAAGACAAAAATGAGTTTCTGCTCTCAAAACACTTATATTCTATTGGAGGTGAAATACAGCATATATATATGTACAGTCAATCTTCAACATTCACACATTTAACTTTCTGGACTTCAAACGTTCAGGTTATTAGTAACCTCATTTTCACTTTCTTATTGGCAACCCCACACATTGGAGCTACCAGCAGTAGAGAAAAAATGAGAGGCGTGATGGGCAAAAGTTTGGATTGGCAAAAAGGAGGAAAGTATTTGTAAAAGTGTTTATGAATTGGCTTCAGAATGTGCTAAAGAACCCTCTCACATGTGCAATGAGGGGATTGAAAAAATATGGAAAATATGTTTGTGGGTAAAGGATATGGTGGTCACCTCCGCTCTCTTCCAGGCACTCTAATGGCCAAGCTAGAGTCCTTCCCCTCACTGCCTTTTCCATTCCAACCAGGCTCCTATAACGCATCATGGAACAGCAAGACCTTCCCTATCCTCCTCAGCCAGGCCTTGGCCAAGCTGTCCCAGATGGGACTTTCAAGCTCAGACCAGGACAGGGACTCATCAGAGGCATCTGGGAGCAGTTTAACCACAGAGCTGAAAAGGAGATTAGAGATACCCCTTTTCCTTTTTTATCTCTGAGTTCTGACATGGCTGCCCCTTCTCCTCCCCATCCCATCTAGCATTCCCTCTCCTCTCCCCTGCATTTTATGGGTCATTTTATGGTTATTGTGCTAGGAAAAGTGCATATTATCAGAATTAATGTTTTGTTATAAAGAATTATATGCAGAAAAGTGTATTTTCAGCAATCCCTAGGAAAGATTACAATTTTTGGTGGTCTCAGGAACCTAACCCCTGATTTCCCAGAGGTTCAATGCATCAACATTCAGGTTTTTCACTTTCATGTTGCTTTCTAGGCATATCACCCCCACAAAAGTTGAGGATTGACTGTATAAATGAATGCATACTTGCCAAGTAAATACAAAATAATGGGGAGGACAGACTACTGACTGGGGCATCAGGAAAACCTCTTGTAGGAGGTACTGTTTGAATTAAGCATTGAAGGGAGCTGGAGATTTTAAGAGTTCCAAATGAAGAGGGAGTGCATTCCTGGAGGAGGAGATAGCCTATGCAAAAGTATGGAGATGGGAACTGGAATGTTTTGTATGAGGAGCAGGAAGTAGAACAGATTGTCTGACACAGAATGAATATAGGAGAATAAAGTTGGAAATTGCTATCATAACCAGATTTATCACACGCTTGGCTGAGACTTAGCTAAACTGTATCCACAGCATTCCTTTCATCTGCTAGTTAAGTAATTCTATCTAAAAGGGATGTTAGAGATAAGATGAGTCCCAGACCCCTTGTTTTATTGATGAAGGAACGAAGACCCATTTAGAGGGTTTTCAACAGGCACTAAAGACTGTATTTTATCCTAGAGGTGGCAAGAGGGAACCCACAAAGACTTGAGCAGGGAAGAGAGATTATCAGACCTGTCCCTTAAGAAGATTTTTTTTTTGGCAAATATGTGAAGGAAATATTAGAGAAAGGAGAGACTGGAGATAGGTAAACCAATCAGAAGGTTAGTAGACACAGGTGGCACAGGGATAGAGTTTTGGACTTGGACTCATGAAGACCAGAAGTCAAATCCTGCCCCAGACATTTCTGGGCAAATTGCTTAATCTCTTCTAGCCTCAGTTCCTCATCTGTAAAATGGGGATAATAATAGCACCTCCCTTCTCAGAGTAGTTAGGAGGATCAAATTAGATAACATAAAAAGTGTTTTGCAAGTCTAAGGTGCAATATAAATCTTAGCTGTTGGTAGAGAGATAAAGAGGGACTTAGCTGGGATGGTGGTATGAAGTGGATAGGGATGGAGGGAGATCATGGAGGTAAAAAGGAACAGGCTTGGTGACTGACCAGATATGGAGGCGCAATAAGGAAGAGGGTCAGTGTTCTGCCCTTTACACCAGTCTTAGCCCTTTGCACATAACCCAACACACAATTAGGGATCTCTAGTTCTCAGAATAACAGACTATAAAACTTCCCCTCAAGTGACAGAATGAGAACTTCCCCGAAATGCAGGCAAAACTTACCAGAAAGGAAGGCAAGAAAATGACTCTTCCTTCTAGACATAACAAACCCAGTTTATGTCCTTAACTTCATAAATAAAGTGATTTAGCTTGCAAAGTTTTATTAATATTTATAATGTCCTTGAATCTGGATGTGGAGCCAAGGGAACAGGTTCTCTCCATCATACTCAGCCTTACACAGCGCCACAGTTTACTCTCGCCTTCATGTGAGCCAATGGGGACAAGAAGACAAGTTTCAATGTGCTGCTTTTATGCTTTTCTAGTCTCCATTTCCACATGCCTCTCAGCAATGTACGGGGATGCTGGAGAATTCCAAGCCCTCCTGTACACTGGCTTGCCAACCTTGGGTAAGTCATTTCAGCTTCCTTCATCTAAAAAATGAAGAGATTGGAACTCATCTGGTCTGTGGTCCTTTTTAGAGAGAATTGTTAAACTAGCAGAGGAAGGGAACGGTATGGATACAGTTGATCTAGGTCTCAGAGCATTTGATAGAGCATCTATTCTCATGGAGAAGATGGAAAAGATATAATTTAATAGTCAATAAATATTAAGCCCAGGCACTGGGCTAAGCACTAGGGATACAAATATGAAAAAAAGGAGAGTCTTTGCCTTCAAGAAAGTTACGTTCTAAAGAAGGAAGACAATATATAAGGAAAAAAACTGAAAATGGGGGGAGGGGAAGAACCCAGTGAGGAGCCACGGAGGGGAAGCCAAAGACATCCAAAATGAGTGCAGTTGGATGGGAAATAAGGAGCTATCAGCGGAGATGCTTCCTTTAATGGAGGAATATATGGCTCCACCCTTCAATCAGAGGGCTAGAGGGTACTGATAAGGTGAAAGCCTCAAGACCGATTAGACCAGAAACACATTAAGAAAGATTCAGATGGCTGGGCTTAAAGAGAAATCTGGTAATATCAAGGTGGTGGGAGCTGTCTATTGGGGTCCCCCAGGGATCCATGCTTAGCTTTTTTTTTTTTATCAGTGACTTGGACAAAGGCATGGTTGGTAGGCTTATCCAATGTGCAAGTGACTCAAAGCTGGAAGGATAGCTAACACAACGGGTAACCACCGCAGGTTCTTTGGGCTGACTCAAATTCAACAGGAATTTACACTTATCCAAGTGGGAGCGCAACCACAAGATGGGAGAGGCATGATGAGCCAACACATGCTCTGAAAATGATCTGGAGTGGAAGCAGGCTGTGGGCTCAGTATGACTCATAATGATATGGGGCAAGATACATACAAACAAAAACAACACACATACACACACACACACATCAAACCACAAAACTATTTCAATCTTAGGACTTCATTAGGAACAACATAGCTTTCAGAACTTGGGAGGCAATTGGCCCACTCCTCTGCTCCATCGTTGTCAGACCACATCTAAATTATTGTCCTCCATTCTGGGTACCCTAGTTTAAGAAAAACATCGAGAAGTTCCAGACGGTCTAGACTATAGTGTGGGAAAAAACATATACAATGTTACTACAAAGTGATGGGGAAAGTGCTCTATTAATAAACATGCATTTATTAAGCACCTACCATGTGCCAGATGTGAAGCCAGGTGATAGTAATAGAGATTAAAATAAACCATCCCCTGGTCTCAAATTGCTTGCACTCTACTTGGGGGAGAAGACAGTCCATAGAGTGGACTCATAGCTTTCAGGGCACTAAGAGACTCAGATCTGGAGATGGTGGTACAAAGTGGAGGGAGGAGACTAACTTACTACCCCCTGCCCCAGGCCTCCCAAAAAGGTGATTTTTTTTTAGCTTAAAATTAAGTGACTTGCCCAAAGTGTTTCCCAATTAGTTAATGGCAGTTCTAGAAGCAGCACCAGGTCTCCTGAGCACCTCTCCATCCCACACACCAAGACAGAGCCAGGGCACTTCTACTTGCTGTATCCTGGGCTAAGAGATATGGCTGTCTTAACCATCCTGGGGCAGCGAGCTGATCCACGTATGGGAGAGACAAAGGCAGCACTGGCTAGAGGGAGGTGGGAAACTGGCAACACTGAATACTGAGAGACAGAGGGAGGGAGGGAGAGAGCTCACTGTTTCTGACTTAAACCAGCATGTCAAGATTTTCCTTGCCTATTTTTGTCATCTCAGAAGTGCTAGAGGCTGGGAAGCAGCCCTCAAGGGTATCCAGAGGCTTGAAAAGAGTTTTAAGTTGAACTCTTCTGGGTTCCATGCCTCCTCATTCTAAACTTTCCCTTGGGCTGCTTTCCAGTGACTTTCAATAGTCAACATTTATACAGCACTTACTATGGGCCAGACACTGTGCCAACTGATTTACAGTTATTATCATATTTGATCCTTATATCAATGGGAAGGTAGGTGTTATTATTATCCCCTTTTACAGATGAGGAAACTGAAGTAAACAGAAGTAAAGTGACTTGCCCAAGATCACCCAGGGAGGCTTTGTAAGTCAGAGTTAAGGTAAATTTAAATTAAACTAATTAATTTAAAATTAGTAGGGACTTGAGGTCCGATTTAAACTTAGGTCTTCTTGACTCCAGGCCCGTTCCACCCTTTTAATCAGAAGCTGTTTAGTGAGATGCTTTGGGCCAGTATTGGAATCCAACATACAACGTGGTTAACTATGAAGGAAAAGAAAATACCAAACTGCACAGAATGGAAATCAAATAAGCCCAATCAGCATTTATGTTGTGCACTATACCAGGTCTGGGGATATAAAGATAAAAACAAAAAACTCCCTGCCCTCAAAGGGCTCGCCTTTTATTGAAGAGAAAATAATGATCACGTTCACAGAACCCGTGGCCAAGTGACAGAGGTACTGAAAGAGTCTGAGAAAGCTCCCTTCTTAGTCAAGAAGGCTGGCAACATTAGGGGCAGGGATAGCCTCCCTTCCCAACCCAGGGCTCCAGGTTCAGCCCGCTGGGCTGCAGGGAAATGAAGAAGGAGCCCATGGAAAATGAAGCTAGGCGGGTGGGCAATTAGTCCATCAGCAAACGTTTACTAGTGCCTACTATGTGCCAGTCACTTTCCAGGTACCAGAGATACAAAGATAGATCCCAGGAGTGCTCCAGAAAATTACAGTCTAGTATGGGAGACAGCATGCCCATTCTCAGAGGTATCATGGTGCAGACAGGCAAATTACAGGGTGAGTCTTCCTGACTTCAGGTCTAGTACTCCATCCACTACGCCACCTACCTGCTCCTGAAGTCAGGAACACTTGAGTTCTCATCTGGCCTCAGACATTCCCTAGGTGTGTGACCCTGAACAAGTTACTTCGCTTCTGCTTACCTCAGTTCCCTCATCTGTAAAAGGGCATAATAATAGCACCTACCTTCACATTGCTTTGGGGATCAAATGAGATAGTACTTGTAACGCAGTTGGCACAGTATTTGGCCCATAGTAAGTAAATGTTGGCTATTAAAAATCACTGGAAAGCAGCCCAAGGGAAAGTCTTTGCCTTAGTTTCCTCATCTGCAAAATGAGCTGGAGATGGAAATGGCAAACCACTCCAGTATCTTTGCCAAGAAAATCCTATATAGGGTCACAAAGAGTCGGACATGACTGAAATAACCAACAACAACCACAACAAGGAGATCACAGCATAAAAACATGGCAAAGAACCCCAGTTTTAGGCAGATACAAAACCCAACAGATAATGAAGACAGGGAAGGGGCACTAGCAGCTGGGGACGGGGAGGCAGCAGGGCAGGGTAAGGCAGCGAGAACACCAGGAAAGGTCACAGAGGAGCTTGGATTTTGAAGGAGGCCAGGTATTCCAAGAGGTGGAGTTTAGGAGGGAGTGACCTCCAGGCATAGGAATTTAAGAGAAGATAATCTCAGAGAGAGAGAGAGAGAGAGAGAGAGAGAGAGACAGAGACAGAGACAGAGAGACAGAGACAGAGACAGAGAGAGAGAGAGAGACAGGCAGAGAGAGAGAGACAGAGAGAGAGAGACAGACAGAGAGAAACAGAGAGACAGAGAGACAGAGACAGAGTGAGAGAGACAGAGACAGAGAGTCAGAGAGAGACAGAGAGAGATAGAGACAGAGTGACAGAGAGAGACAGAGACAGAGACAGAGAGACAGAGAGAGACAGAGGCAGACAGAGAGAAAGAGAGACAGAGAGACACAGAGAGAGACAGAGACAGAGTGACAGAGAGAGGCAGAGACAGAGAGACAGAGGCAGACAGAGAGACAGAGACAGAGAGACAGAGAGAGACAGAGACAGAGAGAGACACAGAGACAGAGAGAGAGACAGTGAGAGAGATGGAGACAGAGAGACAGAGAGAGACAGAAAGAGAGAGAGAGAGAGAGAGAGAGAGAGAGAGAGAGAGAGAGAGAGAGAGAGAGAGAGAGAGAGAGCAGGAAGCAGAGAGGTTTCAAAACTAGAAAGACCTTTAGAGGTCATGGAATCCAGCCTGCTCATTTGATAGAATAGGGAAGTTGCTTTCCTCAAGTTCCATCTTGAATTTAACCCAGATCTCGAGTCTTGACTTAAGGCACTTTTTAGCTACATAGTACGTAAGTCTGAGCTGAATTTCTTTTCTTTTTTTTGGAGTGTGTGTGTGTGGGTAGATCAGCAGGTTTTTAAACATCTCAGCTCTATTCAAGAGGATCCCCCCCCCCCCAAGAGATCTTCAATCATAGCCCTCCATGATCAACAGGACCTACTTTTAGAGGATGAAGAGACCACTGAGATTATCTAGAAACTGAGACCCAGACTAGGTAAGTGACTTGTCCAGGGTCACCTAGGTAGTAAGGACCAGGAGTATGAGTTAAGCCTACGTCTTCTGACTCCAAAGTCAGCACTCTTCTACCAAACCATTTTATTTCCTCAAAGTTCATCTGTTCCTTTCTTCTCATCCCTCAGATTTCACTTCATTTTCTAACTCTCAAATAGGTTTCATACAATACGTGCATTATAATTACTTTCATGCCCTACCAGAATATAAGTTCCTGGAGGGCAGGAGTCATATCTTATCTAAATCTCGCATCACTTTTGGTGCATTGCAATCTGTGTGTGATTTAAAAAGCTTGTTCTGTTGTTTAGAAATCGGAAAATAGTCCCTGGTATCATGAGACTTATGATCTGTAAGAAAAGGCACACAGAGAAATAAATGCAAAATGTTTACAAGGTGAATTCAAAGTCATTTTGGTCAAGTCAAATCCATTCAGGAAGCATTTATTAAGTGCCTACTTTGTGGCAAGCACTGTGCTAAGCCCTGAGGATACAAAGAAAGGTAAAAGATAACACTTCACAGTCTAATGGGTGATGAGTAAACGTTCTCAGTGAACAAGGCATTTGCTAAGCGTTTGCCTCTGTCGGGCAACCTGGAGCAAACGAACAAAGTGAAATATTTCTTGCCCTCGAGAATCTTCTTACAGGGGAGATGGAATATCATACTGTTGAATTGTATTGAGCTTGTAGTGTACTACCAGCTCAGTGGGGTGTGCAGAGAGACTTTGGTATACAGAAAAAGCACTGACGCTGGAGACAGAATGGGTAGCTAGTTGGCACAGCAGATAGAGCACCTCAGCTTTCTGAGTTCCAGTCTGGCCTCAGATACTTCCTAACTGTGTGACCTTGGCCAAGTCACTTAACCCTGTTTGCCTCACTTTCCTCATTTGTAAAATGAGCTGGAGAAGGAAATGGCAAACCACTCTAGTATCTTTGCCACAAACAAAAAATCCAAATGGGGTCATGCAGAGTCAGACATAATTGAAAAACGACTGAACACCAACAGAATTGAAGTCAGAGGCCACTGGTTTGAAATTCTATCTCTGAGTGTTACTTACCTGCATGACCTTGAGAAAATAACATAACCTCCCTGGGCCTCCATTTCTCCATCTCTAAAGTAAGGGGCTGGATTAAATGCCCTTTGAGGTCCTTTCTACTTCCAGGTCTATGATCCTTTAATGTCCTTACAGAGTGTTCCCTGATAAGGGAGTCAGTAAACAGATCAGATCACTTGCAACCTGCTGTGGGTGAAGTGGAAATGGCTGTATATGACCTGTGTGACCTTGGTTACTTTACCTTTGTGGCCTGAGAGGGCTGGACAAGGTGACCTTGAGAGTTCTTTCCAATTCTGAACATTTTGTGAGGGCCTGCTCTGTGTAGGGGTGATGGAGCAGCCAGTCTGGATTAACTAGAAAGCAAATGTGTCCGTGATAATGTTTCAGGTCTGGATGAGAGGATAAATTAGAGCTGGTAGCTAAATACGATTTGGTTATTATTTATATTGGTCACTTCCCCTCCATTCCCCTGCCACCTTCCATTCCCAGGGGTTTCAGTGAGCTATAGATCTTAATTCATTAATAACAAATATTCTGTAGGGAGTATAATCAGTTCCATTGTAGAGATGGTGAAACCGAGACCTTAAAAGGTGAGTTGCTTCTGATCTCTCATTATGTTGCTTCTTGGTTGAGGAGAGCCAAGTCTACTTAACTGTAGACCCAGGGCTGCGTACTAGTTAAAGCTTCTTTAACTCCTGTCTCCTGAACTCTCCCAGCTCCCCACCCCATTCAATCCATCTTCCACATGGCTGCCTAAATGATTTCCTGAGGCACAGGTCTGATCCCATCTCTCCTGTTCTCAAAAAAGCAAAACAAAACAGAACCAAAAATCCTTTACCGGCTTCCACTTGATTTCTGGATGAACTATGGACTCCTTAACCTAGTGGCTTTTCAGACCTATTCTGATCTTGTCTGCCTAATTGGTTACTATTATTATATTTTATATTATTATGAATATACTATTATCATTGTTGAGATAGCTACCATTTACATAGCCCCAAAGGTTTGCAAAGCGCTTTATATGAACTATCTCATTTAATCCTCACAAGAATTCTTGGTGCATAGGTGCTGGTATTATTCCCATGTTCCAAATGGGGACGGCTAGGTGGCGCCATAGTGCACAGAGCTAAGGACCTGGAGCCAGAAAGTCTTGTCTCCCTGAGTTCAATTCCAGCCTCAGACACTTACTAGATGTGTGATCCTGGGCAAGTCACTTGACCCTATTTGCCTCAGTTTCCTCATCTGTAAAACGAGTTGGAGAAGGAAATGGCAAACCACTGCAGTATCTTTGCCAAGGAAACACCAAATGAGATGACAAAGAGTTGGATACAACTGAAAGGACCAAAATGCGGAAACAGAGACAGACATAGTTTAAGTGATATGCCCAGGGTCATGCAGCCAATAAGCAAGTGTTTGAGGCAAACTTTGAAGGTAGATCTTTCCAGTTCTAGGCCCAGTGGTTTGTGTGTTATGGAACCCCTTAGTTTTGTTCTAATTCTAGCCCAATTGGACCAAGAGTTGTTCCTGCAATTCAACATCTTATCTCAGAATCATAGAATTTTAGAGATGGCAAGACAGCTAGTCCAACTTATATCCCCAAATAATTCTCTCAGTAAGTGTGATATCAACATGGCATCAATCTCCTGGTGCATACCATCTCCTCTCTTTCCTTCATGCCTTCCCCTGTGCCTGGAATGTTTTTCCTCCTTATCTCCTGCTCTAGGAACAGCTCCCTTCAAGACTCACCTCAAGGCCTGTATCCTGGGAGAGGTCTTTCCTGATTTTTCCATTTACCATTTCTAGATTACTTTGTACTTATCTTTGTTGACTTGTGTGTGGGTTGTATCTCCCCACTAGCTTGAGAGCAGGGACTCTTCCATATTTTTTTCCTTTTTTTTTTTAACTCCCATGTCTGAAGCAGTACCTGGCACATCTAGTCAGCTATAAACATTTAAATGCCTACTATGTGCCATAATGCGCAATTCATAAATACTTGATGAACTGAATTGGTTCCGTAGCATTACTTCTTAGACCTTGGACTCAGTTGGGAGATGGATGCCATGACCCCAGGCTTACTGACTGAACTATGTGAGAGGCCGGTTTCCTTAGCCGGATTCTTTGATAATCTATGGCTAAGGAAACCGTATGGATAGATGGTTTTCAGCTTGGTGTTGCAGCCCTATTTCCTCAACGAAAATGTTAGCATTTTATTGATGTCATTCTCAGGTTATTGGTCCATAATACTTTGTTAATTCTAAGGCTTTCACAAGTAAGGAAGGAGGGAAACAAACAAGAGTTATTAAGTGCCTACTATGTGCCAGGCATTATATTAAGCATTTTATAAATATAATGAATGATAATTCCAATGATTACTATAGCTAATATTTATACAGTACTTCCTATGTACCAGGAACTGTGTGAAGCGCTTTATAAATATAATCTTATTTGATCTTTACAACAATTCCAGGAAGTAGGTGCTATTATCATTCCCATTTTACAGGTGAGGAAACTGAGGCAGACAGCATTTAAATGACTTGCTTTGAGTCACACAGCTTGTAAATGTCTGAGGCTGGATTTGCACTCAGGACTTCCCCTTAGGGCTCTGTCTCCTATCTACTGTGTTGTCTTTAAATTTGAAAAGCTTGCTATCCAGTAGAACATAATCTCCTTGAAGGCAGGTCTGTTTTTATTTTTGTCTTTGTAGTTCTAGCACCGAACATAATGCTCTGTAAAAAACAACAACAACAACAAAAAACCAGATGATTAATCAATTTGCGCTGAATTTAATTGAATCTGTACCTTCATTTAGATAATAACAAAAGTTAAATGGTGCTGGACCAAGGACAGATTCTTGTGGCATTCCCTTGGAGGCCTCCCTCCAAATTGACATCAACTTATTTGTAACTGCTCTTTGAGTTAGGTCAATTAGTTCCAAGACCACATAACTGTTTAGTTAGTCACTAGGAGTGTGGTACTGCTGGCATATGTTATGCATTAGTAAACATATTAAAATCTTTGTCATTAAATTGAATTTTCCTGAATCAGTTTCTCAACAAAGATTTTAATTATTTAATTTCAGTTAATATTAAGTTATTTATAATTTTAATTAGTAATTTATCTAATCAATTGATATTTATTTAATTAATTTAATTGAGAGTATCCTGAATCATGAAAGTTTGGACACCTGACTCCAAAACTTCATTATAGGACACAGTATTCCTGTTGAGATCCTTTCTTGAGTGTTCTCTGGTTCCACTTCCCAAGTAGTGCAGAACTAGAATATGACCACAGAAGACCACTCTGTAAATCAATATTTGCCATCCAAGATTCTGACTGACTACCCTTGGTGTGAATCCAAGTTCTCAGACTCCAAATCGGACAATGTATGCACCATGCTCCAGCAGTCTTCTTACCCTGGAAGATCTCTCTGTCCCTGTGTCTCTTTCTTTTAGTGATGAGTTTTTCCCAGAAGGAAATTCTCAAGTCAGTCATGTTTTCTCTTTATTTCATGTGCAGGTTCAGCTCCTGACTCTCTGCATCTCTTTCTTCACCAGACTCCATGTAGGTACTTTTTCTTCCCCTCTCATTGCGGCTTCCTTTTATGTTACAAATTTAGGAAACTAAGAATGTCAACTTCTTGAGGGCAGGGACTGTCCTTTTGGGATATATTTTATTCCAAGCTCTCAGCATAGTGCTTTGAACCTTTTAAATGCTTAATAAATGTATACGGACTGACTGACCACTTCTAATAAAGCCACAGAAGTTGGTGTCATATGGCAAGCTTTCTGGGACTTTTTTTCTTCTTCACATAACTAGGTTGAAACACTCTTGGGAGACAGTTTGATGTGGTAGAAAAATCACTGACTATGGAGTCAAAGGAGTCAAAGTTCAAATTCCACTTGTGTGACCTTGGTCAAGTTACCTGTTGGGGTCTCAGTCACCGATTTGTAAAAGGAGGAAATTGGGTTCAAGATTCTGAGATCGCTTTGAACATTAGACCTATGATGATCCTATGACTCAGGTTTAGTTGTTTTTTACCTTCACTACCTATGTTACCTCCTTGGGACTTAGTGTTCTCATGTTTAAAATGAGGAAGTGACACTAGAAGGTGTCTGAGGTTCTTTCTAACTCTTGATCTATAACTAAGACTAAGGAGCTATGTAGCCCCGATCGAGTCTTTTCAGTCAATCTTATTTCTGGACCCCAGTTTTTTCATCTGTGAAATTAAGAGGCTTTCTTTATGTTGTACAAGGCTTTGGGTTGGGGGGTTCAGCTATGTAAACTTGGAAGTTCTTTGCCATTCCTTTTCTTTCCAGTGCTGGTAACTACCAGTGTGACCTCAAGTCATGATTTAAAATCTACCATCACGATCTAACATCATTTAATATCTCTGGGCCCAAATTTCCTCATCTTTGAAACTGAAAAGGTAGACTGAATGATCTCATTCAGTCCATTTCAAGTTTACTTTCCTCAGTGGAGGGCGAGGGGAGGCCTAAGGGGAGAGAATTACATAACATTGTATGTTAAGGTTTTCTTATCCAAGGAAATTCAGGAACTGTGCAGTGAGGGAGTTTGATGAAAAGCACTAGGGTAAAGGTTAAAAAAAAGGGAGAGGCAGAAGGGATGTTGTGATGGAAGACTGCTATACATTATTACAGAAAGAGAAACTATGTGTACAGTTCTAGAAAGAGATTACAAAACTAGTATGAAGCATGATGTAGGAGTGATGAGAGATTTCAGTGGTCCGCATATCTACTGAAACTCTCTCCTGTCCTCTCCTGTCCTCTCCTCTCCTGTCCTCTCCTCTCCTCTCCTCTCCTCTTCTTTCCTCTCCTGTCCTCATTCTTCTCTCCTCTCTTCATTCTCCTCTTCTCTCCTCTGGTCTCCTCTCCTCTCCTCTGGTCTCCTCTCCTCTCCTCTGGTCGCTTCTACTTCCCTCTCCTCTCTCTCCCTCATTTTCTCTCTTCCTATCTCTTCTCCTCCTCCTCCCCCTCCCAGAAGCAGAACAACTGACAAATTCTTGACTTTACCTGATGATAATTTCATTCTTCAAAAGGTGGAGGAAGAGGGAAGAGGAACTGCTATTTTTGATCTGATTCTAACCAAGAAAGAGGAACTGGTGGCTAAAGTCAACATGAGAGGAGCCTTGGGCTTGGGAGACAAGTGACAGCTCCATCTTAGAATCTGTTACAGAGGAAAGGAATTCTGGCCATAGTCCTCTGTGGGAACCTAAGAATTTAAGACAACAAGATTTAAAAAGTTCCGTGAAAACATAGGCAGGATACCATGGCTTAAATTTCTTCAGGTTAAGTCTTCTCTGGGAGTCTTCAATAGTTAAATTAGGAAAGACAAGATCAGAATTAATTCCAATGAGGAAGAAGAGGGGAGTTGTCTAAAGAGGCCAATGTGTGCCCATAGGAAACTAATGACCATTTTAAATTTGAAAAAGACATATATACAAGGTGGTAGCAAGAGTAAGTAACAGAAGATAAATGCAAGCAACAAGGTGCTGTCTTGTAATAATCATGTCAGGTTCTCTGAAACTCAGAATGATTTGAGGCTAATGAGGAAAGCTAAGGATGCCAAAAGAGGGAATTTTTTTAAAGCTTTGGGGAGGGCAAGAGGAAAAACCCAAAAGACTGTCTGGGATTTATAGCAGCCAGGGACATATACCAGGGAATATAGGACAGGAAAAATCAGGTGCCCTTCATCTGTTTTTTTAATGCCATGGCCCTCTTTGGCAATCTGGTAAAACCTATGGATCCCTCCTCAGAATAATGTTTTAAATGTATAAAACAAAGGGTTACAAAAGAAACCAATCATATTGAAATGCAGAGACAAATAACTTTGAGAACTATGAGAGCCATGATTCACCCATGACCATTCATAACTCCAGAGTACCAATGGATGAAGCATGCTATCCACCTCCTCTCAGAGAGATAACGGGCTCAGGGAATAGACAGAGAAATATTTTTTTGAACATGGCAAATGAGAGAATTTGTTCTGCTTGACTATGCATATTGTTATAAGGAATTTGTTTTTATATTTCTTTTTTTTTCCAATGGGGTATGGAGGGTGGGAGGTAGAGAAAATAGTTTTCTGTTGATTGAAAATGATTTAATTATATAATAACTTTAATTAAAAGGAAGTGACAAACATTGACATTTTGCAAAAAAGTACACTTATCAATATATTTTTAAAAAGCAAATAAAAACAAAAAGAGCTCCAGCCCCACATTCATGGGCCACGGGTTAAATCACCTGGCAGGCTGTCACAGCTAATTTTCTACAGGCTTCACAAAGTCTTGTCTACTCTTCTCTTCCCCATCATCTCTTACAATCAATTAACAATCATTTATTAAGGATCTAATCTATGCCAAGCATTGTGTTAGTCACTAGAGATTTAAAAAATAGGGTAACTGAAGCAAATCCTACTTCCAGGGAACTAGCTCTGAACTCTTACTTCCACAAGGGTAAGGTTGATTTGACCAGGTCCCCTCAGCATTGAAGGTAGTGCAAAGCAGTCTTAAATTCATGCCCTACTGGGTATATATGGGTGGTGGCTCATCTTTAGTGCAAAACCAACTACAGCTGAATTCTAAGTCCCCACAATCAGAGCAAACACTCTGATGCTATCTCTGGTGCTCAGTTCTGGCTGACTTCCTTCATTCCATGTTTGTTGCTAACCACATATTTGCTGAACTGAGTTGAAGGAGGCAATATGATGTCATGCAAAGAAAACACTGGTTGGGGAGGCAGTTGTGGCACATGCCTGTAGCAGCTCCAAGGGAGGCTAAGACTGGTGGATCTCTAGAGCTTTGGAGTTCTGAGTGACTGCGGATGATTGGGTGTCCACACCAAGTTTGACTTCAACGTAGTCAGCTCCTAGGAAAGGGGAGCAGCAGGGGGAAGGAGGAGAGGTTACCAGGTTGCCTAAGAAGGACTGGGCTGGTCCAGGCCAGAAAGTTCTTGTGCTGGTCAGTAGTACAATTAGGCTACGAGTAGCCCCTATTTCCAACCCAGGTGAGATAGGGAGTCCTAGTTCTATTTAAAAAAAAATACTAAAACGAAGAAACAAAAAGAAAGGAAAAGAGGAGAAAGAAAAAAGAAGAAAGGAAGGAAGGGAAGAAAGGAGGAAGGGGAGGAAGGAGAGAGGGAAGAAGGAAATAAGGGAGAAGAAAGGAGGTCAAGGAAATGAAGAAAGAATGGAGGAAACAAGGGAAGGAAGGAGGGAAGGAAGAGTCCACAGAAAGAATCATAGACAAGCAGGGCAACTTTCAAAATTCAAGGTTTGTCTTATGTGAAAAAGAAAATAGACATGATCTAAGTTTTTATGGATAATCCTCTTTTTCTGTTCTACTGTGTATATAGATATGTTTATTTTATTTGGTCAGAAAAAATATTAAATAATGTCAGAAAATGTCAGAAAAAATATTAAAATTCAAAATAAAGAGTACAGCGCAAGGAATTAGGAGACTTGGTTTCTAATCCTAGTACTGCCTTGGTGTTGTTCAGTTGTTTCTGACTCTTCATGACCCTATTTGAGGTTTTCTTGTCAAAGATACTGGAGTGATTTGCCATTGCCTTCCCCAGCTCATTTTACAGATGAGGAAACCAAGGTAAACAGGGGTAAGTGCTATAGTCTATAATCCCATAGAACAGATGGCTTCTATCTAGAATATTTTGTGGTTCTAAAAAGGCAAGAGTCCTCTGTGGCTGTCCCCATCTACATCTTTGCCTTTTCTCTTGTAGGTGGTAGTATAAGAATGCTGGAGTCCAATAGCCCTTTGACATGAATCCACTATTATAAGGGAGACGGGAGTTCTTGATTCTCCTGGCAATCTTGTCATCAGCTCAGAAGTTCAAGCATTCTTCATGCCTCTGCCTGAAATGCAGAGGACTTTGAGAAATGGCCCTTCTCCTACTGGCCCTTTTCTCCCACACGCCCGAGGCTCTCTGTCCATGACGATAGAAGGAATCCATTGAAGAGATCGATGCATTGCTGAGGGAGCTAAGACGTTGGCTCCCTGCCTACTGTGCCTCTCCACTATGAACTTGGATTGGGAACAAGACTGGTGGAAGAAACCATTCAACAGGGACTAATTTTTT
This sequence comes from Notamacropus eugenii, assembly GCF_028372415.1. Lineage (NCBI taxonomy): Eukaryota > Metazoa > Chordata > Mammalia > Diprotodontia > Macropodidae > Notamacropus > Notamacropus eugenii. The sequence continues at coordinate 497,209,618 of NC_092873.1, forward strand.
CTCCCTGATGAGGCTGAATCTGTTTATTAAAGACCTTTGGTAAGCTATCTGCTTTCTGAGGAAAAAAAACCCCCAAAACCAAGAAGAAAACAAACTTGAGAGGTTCAAATGTTACTTGATTCAGTCTAGCTCCTAGGGCTGGCATTTGACAAATTTTCCTTGATATCAGCTTTCTTGATGGGAGGAAAGCACAGGGTTGCTTCTGGGCCCTCATAACACTTTCTACTTTCTCACGGAAGAAAGTATTTTAACACCCTTTGCTTTCTCTCCTTTACAAACACACTCTTCATCTTAACTCATACTAAGAAGAGGCCTAGTCATAGCCTAGGGGTAGATTTTTTTTTTTAATCTGAAAACTCCTGTTTCTTTCTAACAGTTACATGTGACATTTTAATTAAATAATGCCATTGGTGCTTAATTTATCCAAGTCAAAGCTTGTTTCTTACACTTCAATATTACATTTAAAATATCTTTATATTTTAGTTAACAAGTTGGATTTCGCTGAGTTAAAAATTAAATATGTATAGCAGTTACTTTACATGTATGTGTTGGGAAGGGGTGCTCCATATCACCCAGTTTCAATTAACGTAACTAACAAGATGTTACATTCCATGACATTTTGATCAGGTAAGAACAGCTCTTGATTGAGGTACAGACTCAATCAATCAATCAAAGGTGTCACATAGGTGTGAACAATTCCTAGACAACTCTACTGAATCTCTCAATCAATCAAAAGCATAAAATAGATACTAATGACCTAGTTAATTAAGTTGGGATGGAATGAAGTGCTTCAAGCCATTCGAAGGAATTAGATGTTGAAGTAGATTGGAAATGTTTGAAAGAATTAGACCAACTACCAACCTCAGGGTCTATTTATATCAGGGAAGAAGATTCTGGTAGGACCACACTAATCAAGAGTTAAGCTTTGGGAGTACTTTGAGGAGCCAAACCCTTGGACCTCTAACCAGAGGGCAGCAAGAAGGGAGGTGGGGAGGTGGAGTGAGCTCACATCTGCTGCCCCTACCACTCTCACCTTTGCCATACCATGGGTAAGATTGGACTTGTAACACACAATTCATCCAGCTAGGATCTGAGAGGACATCTTGAAGAAAAGCAGCTTCATGAATTCTTTAGAGTGCAGAGAAACAGAGCTTCAGGAACTCTACAAAGGTCTTGACCTTCAGGGAACAGCAAAGAGCTGTGTAAACCTCAGGGGAACTTCATAGGATTCTAAGAAGGGAGGAAAGGACATCTATCAAACCCAGGTTTGTCAGTAACCCCTTTGCCAGATGTTTGCTCTAAACTGAGTAAACTGACTCTCCTGGTGGGAAAGTATCTCCGATTTTTGGAGGGGAACTCTTCTTATTACACCACTTTTCTAAATAGCCTTAGGAGCTAATTAACTCTGATTGGCCAATTGATTTCAATGGGAAATATATTACTGGGAACTCAAGAACAACTGTACTAGAAGAATATCTAACTTTTCCAGGTGAGCCCTAGAATGTGAAGGAGAGTAGTCCTCCTTTCCCTCTAAGGACAAGTGGCAGGGAAGATTCCAAGCTGCTTTGACAGAGGAAGTTTCTCCTTCCAAGAGTTCCCTTTATCAGTGAAATCACAAATCAGGTCCAGCCCTTATCTTTATCATCCGTCTTTCTATTAGGCGGTATATCTATATCTATATGAGAGAGATGTATAGACATGCCGATATTGATACAAGGGGCACATCTATCTATACGATTGGCATCATGGATTGAATAATGGTCTCAAAGTCAAAAAAACCTGAGTTTGGCACCTGTTTCCTTCTCAGGGTTGCTTTTCCTGTTAAAACATAGATGCTTGAGAAGTCCCTCACAGACATCCTGGGCCCTTGGAAAGAAAATAACTAATTACGATACCTAACTGGGCCATGCCTGCTTCATTTTCCCAGAATGCCATGAGTCCCCTAACCTTTTGAGGAGCCTTCAGTGTCACCGAGTACCATGGCACATGCACAAATATCCCCCTCCCCTCTCCCAATATTTGGATGATATTGTCTAAATTATTGTCATATTGAATTTCAGGTTCTAAAATACCTTTTGCATATTTATACATAATACATCTGAAAACAAATCTAATGAAACTTTAGTAGAATCGGAAGGGTTATTGTTTTCCCAATCCTTTGGAGAGTTTCCATTTATTATTTTTTTTTACGTAAATATTCTTACAAAAGAGGGGAAAACAGATTTATCAAGATATCAAAGTGATGAAGCCAAGGAGAGAGATAAATGGATCTTGAGGAATTAGAAGATGCTGATTTTCCTTTCAGGAAGGAGCAGGTTCCAGGAACCACAGCTGAAAAGCAAGAAAAGTGTTGTAGACCTTGGAGAAAGAGGGAGGGCCACATGGAGGGAAAGAAGCAGTGACCAACCGGAGAAAAGAGAGGTTGAATTCAAGGAATTTGGGCGTGAAAGACCTGCTTTGTTGGTGCTGTTTAGTCATTTCAGTGATGCTCAGTCCTTAATTCTTTGGTACATAAACATGGACTTAAGGGCTGGAAGGGTATTTGAGGATCATCTAATTCAATTCCTCCATTTTTACAGAGAATTTTTTTTGTGTGTGTGTGATTTCAATGGGAACTCCCAGTCAGGAAACTCGCTTCACCAAGCAAATCAACACTACCTTATTTCATCCATTTCAGTTGTGTCTGACCCCATTTGGGGGTTTTCTTGGCAAAGATACTGGAGTGATTTGCCATTTCCTTCTCCAACTCACTTTACAGATGAGGAAACTGAGGCAAACAGAATTAAGTGACTTGTCAAGGGTCACACAACTAGTGTCTGGAGCTCCAGTAATCTTCAAACTTGAATCATCTTGACTCTGAATCTAACATCTATTTCCTAGGGAAGGCAGTCACATATTTTAATCACAGAAATTATAGTTTCCTCTTTTTTTTTTGAGGAGGGGGAGGGGCATCCAGAGCTGTGATTTTGTTAATATAAGGAAATTCCTTTACTAGTGTAGATGCCATAGTCTGCAACTTACTGTCTTAGAAATTTGCCTGGAAGCAGCGAGCTGGCTCAAGTCGATACGTACTGTTTCAGAGGCCATACTATGTTATAGCATCTTTTGAATCCATTTTTAAAGTAGGACCATGTTTAGTTTTAGAATAGAGGGAAACCTTAGGAGTCATATCATCTAAATGCCTCATTTTACAGAAGAGGAAACTGAGGCAGATTGACTTGTAAGCTCAACAGCAGGAATGGTCTTTGTCTCCTTAACATAGTGCCTGAAACATCCATCAGTCATTCAATCAATCAACACATATTTATTAGGTCCTTTTTATGTGCAGGCTCTGAATGTACAAAGACATAAATCCAACAGTTCCTGAACTCATGAGCTTATGTTCTGTGGGAAATAACATTAATACATATGCAAGATAATACAAAGTAATTTTGGGGGAAAGGGCATTGATTAGCAGTTGGGGGATTAGGAAAGGCCCCATATAAGGAACAATGTTTGAGCTCCTTTGGCTTTAAAGGCAACTGGAATCCTAAGAGGCAGTGGTTGGTTAGAAGGGCGCCCAATTCCTTTAAAAAAAAAACACAAAACAAAACTCTTTAATTGATTGGTTGTCCAAGATCAAACAGGTAGTAAGTGATGGAGTCAGAATTTGAATTCAGCCTCTTTGACTGCTCACCCTAACCCTAAATGATCTCCAGAAGGGCTAGATGTAGCTTGTCTCCTAAGCACGAAGGAGTCACTGTCTGTCCCCTAAGAAACCAGAGACTCTCTTGAGCCCCAAGATTGTCAGGGCAGCTGGGCAGCAGTAAGAAATTGCCTTCTGACTCAGGAAATACGAAGCCTGGCTGAACAGGCTTTACTTCTCTCATTTTTATCTAACAGGAAGGAGGATTGTCTACCTTGAAAAGCAAAGATATTGGGTTGAATGTGCAATTCATCTCAGTCACCTCCTGCCTGTTATTACCAGGTCTGAGCCCTGGTCTTGTGTCTGGGCAGGAGGCCTGACCTTCTGCTTGGCCCCAGCCTGATTGGGTGGGCTGAGGAACTCCAGGACAGTTGGGAAGTGGGTGCCTGGCATTTGTTTTGTGAGATCTCCCATGCCTGGTCTGTGATCACAGCCCAAATAATGCTGGACTCTAGTTTCCTTCTTGTGTTCCTTTCTCTTTCTTTGTTTATGACTGATTCCCACAGCTGACAAAAGGCATTCCAAGAACTGAATCACAGTCCCAAATAGGGGTATGGAGGGGAGGGGTGCTACCCTGGGAATTCCTCCACCAGGCCTTGTCCAATGACCCTGCTCTGGAGAGAGCATCCCAGAAATGTGGTCCCAGTGGCAGCTCCCATAGCCTTCCCTGGTGGCCCCCAATACCCTAATTAGGGTGTTTGTCTTCTTTCAAGTATTTTTTTTTCTTCAGGTCAACTCTGTCTTCCACCCTAGTGAATTTAGGACCTGTGAGAGGGGCCAGCCCCTGAGACAGGCCCTGGATTAGCTGATAATTTGGGAATATAAAATAGTAACAACCCATGATTTCAATACTGGATCTGAACCTATGATTTCGCCAACACATTTCCTCAATTGAGGAAATACCGTCTGTCAATGTGGGCCTGAATCTTCTCTCTCGTTTATCATCTCAGAGAATCACCTAGATCACTGAGAGGTAAATGACTTTCTAACCAGTAAGAGTCAGAAGTGAGACATGAACCCAGATCTTCCTGGTTCTGAGACTGGATAAGCCAAGATTTATCTTATTTTTCATCTTATTATTCCTCTCTAGGTATATGATTTCATTTGCAGTTCACAGCATCCCTGTGGAGTAGGGTTGGGGTTAGGCTTATCCCCATTTCTCTGAGGTCATGCCCTTGGTCCTCTACAAGAAGCATTTCCAAGATGTTAGCATTCCTCTCTTCCCCCCACCCAGTTACCTCGTATTTATTTGATGTATATTGTTGACTGGAGTACAGGACCCTAGCACATACTTGCATAGTCTTTTTTAAGGCTCTGGGGTTCCTTGTCCTGATGCAGATGTCTACTCACATTGACCAGTCAGGCTTCTCAGAGTGAAGCCATAGCTTTCCGTTTCCCTCTGGGTTGTAGGTTTACTCCTGAGAGCTTGTAATGATTCTTCTCTAACGCCATCATTTTGAGATCCCATTTTGAAAATTTTTTACAAGTTTTCAGTCATAAAAAAAAAGTTTTCTGTCATGTCTGATTTCATGATCCTCTTTGGTGGGTTTTCTTGGCTGAGATACTAGAGTGGTTTGCCATTTCCTTCTCTAGTTCATTTTACAGATGAGGAAACTGAGGCAAGCAGGTTAGGTGACTTCTCCAGGGTCACACATCTAGTAAGAGTCTGAGGCCAGATTTGAACTCAGCAAGAGGAATATTCCTGATGCTAGGTCAGGCATTCTATTCACTGTACCACCTAGATGCCCCTATCTTGATATATTCTTCCCCAAATCAATCAGTTGTGATTTTCTCACTAGTTTCGTGTAACTTATCACCTCAATTAGCTTTTACCAAGGGATATTTACTGACAAGATGAAGCATGACTAGAAGTACAAACTTTCTTCCAAACACCTGGGAGTGCACTTTGCCCTCCACCACCTTGGTCCACAGGGAGAGTAGACTCGAACTTAAAGCAATTTCCACAAAATTTTTATACTAACAAATTCACTCCCAAACATGGCACATTTAGTGGACCAGTACACATACATATACATATATAATACACATATATTTTACATATTATACATGACACATGTACACACATGCACATGTACGTACATGTGCATGCATACACATGCATACACATGCACACTCATGCCCACATGCACACGCACACACTGACTTGCTGCTCCATTTTAGAATGTTTGCTTTTGGAGAACAGGGACTCATGAACTTCTGTGTTTGTATTCCCAGAGCCTCAGGAAGTGAGTGGCACATAGTGGGTGCTTTGAAAAATGCTTGTTGACCATGTGATGGAAGTATCTTGGTCAGGCTTTGTACCTCTGTCTTCTTGCAACTAAATCCAACCTTCTACAAAAAACATCAGGCTACCTATCATGAAAGATGACTTTTCTCTAGTGTCCTTGACCCAGCCGGGGACTAAATTCAGGCCTGCTCATTTCTTGGGCTTATGGGTGAGATAACCATTGGTTTTCTCAAGGCAGCAGTTTTATTCATAAAAAGGCCTGGATGGTAGAAGGCAAATTTAGACGAACATCCTCTATAGCTGAATGTGAAGTGATTCCTGCGGTGTTCCTTATCTTTACTACATGTATTCCCATGAGGTAAGTATTTTGCCTTCCTTTTACAGACAGAGAAAGATGTCCAGTAATTTGTCAAGTAATGCTATGGTGGACCAGGAGCAGAGCTGCTCTGCTCAGGTCATTCTGACTCCTAGTTGGGGTCGTGGAGTCACAAGAGTTGAATTCATATCCTGACTCCAATTAGCTATGTGGCAAGTCACAATCTCTCTAACTCTCAATTTTATCACCTGCAAAATGGGCATTCCCATACTTATCTCACTGAGTAGTTGTGAATGGTGTGCTCTGTTAAAAAAAATCCTGTAAATGTGAGCGTGAAGATGTACTTAGTATTAGTGGATACAACGGCAGCTTAGCTTTGTTTCGCTATGTGGAAAAGTAAGAAGAGTGCTAGCACCTAATCTTAGGCTTTTGATGGCAGTGATAGTCATCTTCTTCTTCATCTCCTCCTCCTTCTCCTTCCTCTTCTTCTCCTTCTTCTTTTTCTTCTTTTCTTCTTCTCCTTTTTCTTCTTCTCCTTCCCCTTCTTCTCCTCCTTCCTCATCTTCTTCTCCTCCTTCTCCTCCTTCCTCATCTTCTTCTCCTCCTCCTCCACCTTCCTCTTCCTCTCCTCCTTCTCCTTCTCCTTCTCCTTCTCCTTCCTTTCCTTCTCTTTCTCCTTCTCCTCCTCCTCCTCCTCCTCCTCCTCCTCCTCCTCCTCCTCCTCCTCCTCCTCCTCCTCCTCCTCCTTCTTCTTTCTCTCTAATAGAATTAAATCTCTTCTTTATGCATGCTCATGTCTCTCCACACAATATATATAGATAAGTACCAGAGGCATGATTTGAACCTGGCCATTTGATTCCAAAGTTAGTACTCTTTGCCCTGTCCCAGTGGAGTTCCATAAACAAATGAAATCACCAGACCAGACTAAGTCATAATAATGATAATAAAACAACAAAGTTAGTCTTGTTGGGATCTCCATCATTATCACTGTTGTCATGATCGAAGTCATTTTCCTGGGGAGACTTGCCTGGATTATGCAGAAGTTGACAGCTCCCTCTTTCCTGATCTGACCCTTCCTTCTTGCCCCCCACTTCCTCTTGGCTCCCCATCTCCATCAGCACATCATATTCACAATTATACTGGAACCCCACGCCCTTGTTACACAGCCCTGTAAGCTGCAACCCAAATGATAAAGTAAAATGTGAAAAGTCTCAGGCAGCTTTATGCAAATTATTGCCTTTAAATTAAGAACATTTCTCTCAGGCTGTGACATAGAAGGAGAGCTGCCGGGGTCCCTGAGCTTTACTGCAATTCTGCACAAAACAGAGGTTTAATTAGTACAGGAGGTAGGAATTCCATCTTTAACGAACTTGGATTCAACTTCTGACGGAGCAGCCTGGGCAAGTGAACTATAGAGATGGAGATAGACACCCAGAAATAATGTTTCTCCATTGGAGGTAGCTACGGATTAATTTTAGGCTACAAGCTGCAGCTGGTGAGGAATCACCACCAATCACCTGCCCACAGTTTATTGAATAGCAAATGTGTGTGCACACAAGCATGCCAACAGCTAAACACACTTGAACTCTTGTGGTAAGTCATGTGACTAGACTTCATCCATCATAGAATGGATTGATCATAGAATGTTGAGATTGGAAAAATCTTAGACTCATCCAGACCAACCCATTTTTTTTTTTTTGCTCTGAATCTATGGTTTTAGAAGTGTAGGGAATGGCTGTTGTAGAACTTTCCTCCTTACTTCTGCCTCTTAAAGCCTTAATTTCTTTTAAGATTTAGTTCAATGCCACTGAAGCCTTTACTGGTCCCATATCTTCCAACCTCTTTCCTTCAAAGGTTACCTTTCATCTCTTTTGCATAGATCTATTTATGACCATGCTATCACTCCTATTGGACAGTTAGGTGGCTCAGTGGATGGAGCACCAGACCTAGAGTCAGGAAGACTCATCTTCTTGAGTTCAAATCCAGTCTCAGAAACTTACTAGCTATGTGACCTTGGGCAAGTCAGTTAACCCCATTTGCCTCTGTTTTCTCATCTGTAAAATAAGCTGGAGAAGAAAATGGCAAACCATTCTAATATCTCTGCCAAGAAAACCCCATATGGGGTCATGAAGAGTGGGACATGAATGAACATCACCACCACCACCACCACCATCATCATCATCATCATCATCCTGCCTCTGGGATCAAGGACCATTTTTTGTTTTTACTTTATAACCATCCCCCCAGTGCGTAGCATAATACTTGGTGTATCATAGCCACTTAAGAAATTCTTGTTTTATGGTTAAAATGGAAATACCTTTTGCATGACTTCACATGTATAATAGACATCATGTTGCTGACCTTCTCAATGGGTGGGAGAGGGGTGAGTGCGAGGGAGAAAACTTGGAACTCAAAATTTTAGAAAATGAATATTAAAAATTTTTACATGTTATTGGGAAATATTTAACAAAATAAACATATGTATTTTTAAAATGCTTCTTTATAGATGGATAGATTTGTAACTTAATTTGCAATCTTATAGTCACTGATCACTGAGGTTCCAAGAAGTACTGGGGTCCTGGGGAACATTAGATGACTAATGGTCACATAGCCACTTTATATGAAAGGTAAGACTCAAACTCAGGTCACACTGATTCCAAGACTGGCCCTTTAATATCTATACCATGCTGCCTTTCTTATAACTTGGCTCAGCCAAGGTAAACCACCAAACCAGCCAGTGAGTGGGCAAAACTATAGGTGTTTGCAATTTCCTTTTCAGAAATCCTGTTTGATAATCAGGGGACAGAAAAGGGGAAACTAAGGGTCCCACTAGCATGGTCTGACATGACTACCTCTTAGGATGAATGGTAATAAATATGTTGGGTCATGTTCCCTAGTGACTCCCAACCTTTAGAGATGTTTTTTTTTTTTTTTTGAGAGGCTCATGTCTTTTTTACTTTTTTTCTACAGAATGTATCACTTAGAGACCCAATAAGGTGCAGTATTTAACAAAGAAGAGAGCCACTTGTTGCTTGCTTCAAAGAATGACCCGATAAAGAAAGAGGTAGGCAGAAAAACCTCACCAGGCCAAGGAGAACAAAAGACATTGGCCGACAGAAAATATGACACACATACTTTATACATGTTTAATTTCTGTTGTTTTGGTTGGAAAACAGCTGCAGGTGTCCTCTAATTATATCACCATTTTCACAAATATCAACTGTCATACTTAATCTGTTCCATTTACCAAAGAGCCGGCTAGGGCAACACATTTCTTTCATTACAAATTTAGTACCAGAGTTTCGAATGCTCAAAAGCTAACATTCAGGCTAGTCAATTAATGCATTATTTACAAGTTAAATGTTATTAAAAACAGATTCTTAATTTGCTAATGATTTAGTAGACTCCAGGCAATATTCCAATTTGTTTTTTATTGAAAATGGAAGAACATTTAGAACAAGGGTTGGGGAGGAGAAGGAGGAGGAGGGGGTTGATGGTGAGGGGAAATGTCAGGGATACTTTGGCCTAATTTGCCAATGCTGTCGTTTCAGTTCTCCTTTTTGTTTTCTTTCCTGTATTGTATTTTTAACATGCAAGCTAACCAGTTACAGCATGATCAAGGAGAAAAACTTATGAAAAATGAAAACTAGCACAAATACTATTGCAAGTTTTGTTTTTAAAAGCACCAGGCAGTCTGACCTGACTCAGTACACATGTTCTCCATACAATACAGCAGATTTTGATTTACTGTGCCATTCTCGTGGCCCAGCAGGTTAAGAAGGTTAGAAGTCAAGGGAAATTAAATGTTATTAGCATTCCACTGTTGTCATACTACACAAAATGAGTATGTGTCTTTTCAAATACATTTTTAAAACTAAAATAGTTGCTGAAGCTTTTAGCACCTCCAAATCATTCACATGTTCTAGTGGGATATTTCCCCCTCCCCCCTTTCCCTTTTGCCTTGGTTTGAATAGGAGTGCTCACATTCCATATTGAAGTCACAACTCCACTGCAGAGGCCTGATCCCATCAAAGCAGGATTGAACTAATTATTTGGAGCAAGCTGGGTCAGTTTCTAGAAAGTCCGGACACCACTAGGACACAATAGAATAACATCTTCATTCTGTCTTAGCCCCTGGATCAAGCTCAATAACTAGTCAAGAGGTGCTGCCCTTTTCCTACCCATCAAGTATTTAGATCTAGAAAGGACTTCAGAGGTTATCTTGTACAACTCACTTGTTTTCCAGACAAGGAAACTGAGTCCTGGAGAAGATTTAGCCAAGGTCACACAGGTAGTAAGTAACAGTGTCAGGATCTGAACCCAGGCTCTCTGACTACAGAAATAATTTTCTTTTCACTATACTATACTAGGTGTATTCTCATAGAACTTGGAGTCTATGACTTGCAATCTCTTGCTTAAATCTTTCCATGTTCAGTGCTTTCATCTGTATGAGTATACCCTGTACCAGTGTAACTCACACTTTCTTTACCTATGCTTTAATGTACAGTCTCTTTGTGAGTTCCTGAGGTCTTCAAATTCATTTCATTCCTGTAACTCACTTGGTGATGAGTTTTTCTGAAATCTCCTGGGTTGGTTCTCAGATGGTGGGAAGATAATGTTATCAGCCCATACTCAAAGCCCTTCCAGCTCAGTAGAACCTATCGGAGTTCATAAGCCAGCTCCATACCATGGTAAGGACATCACCATCACCATCACTACCACCATCACCACCACCACCACCACCACTACCACCACCACCATCATAACCATATCATCATCACCACAGGCAGCATTTATATCATACTTTCTGGTTTGCAAAGCACTTTACAAATATTATCTCATTCAACTGAGTATAGAATCCTCATAAGAGCATAAACCTAGAACTCAGAGGGACTTTAGAGGTCCTCTCATCCAACCCCCTCATTTTACCCTTGAGAAAACAAAGCACCAGAGAGGTTAAATGACTTGCCCAGGGACACACAGGTAAATCGTCATTGCCACCAACATTTATATAGTGCTTACTATATGCCAAGAACTGTGCTAAATGTTTATAACCATTTTCTCATTTGATCCTTCCATCCATCATGGGAGGTGGATACTATTTGATAACAGAGAGTTTGTTTTACACCTAAGAAAACCAAAGACCACATAGGTTATACAGCTTATTAAAACACACACACACACACACACACACACACACACACACACACGTACAATTAGTCAGTAGCAGAGGCAGGGTTTGAACCCAGATTATCTGACACTAAATCTCATGTTTATTTCACTGTACTGTGCTACCCCTCTCACATTTAATTATATACTGTCCTATATTTGTTACAGAGATTTTGTTTTCATTTTTTCCTCCAGTGGTAGGGGAGATAGGAAGGAGAGAAAAATAAATATTTTTAATTTAAAGAATGAAAAAAAATTTAAAAATTATGCATTGTTTTCTATTGTTGTGTTGTTCTTGTTTCCTCAACTAGCGTGGAAGTTGCTGAAGTGCAGGGATAGCATTTTCAATTTGTTCTATGCTCCACAGTGCTAGGCAAATGGCAGACATTTCACAACTTTTTGGTGAATGATTAAATGTGCTCAGCTGAGCAGAGAGCAGCATCCAGGGTTCACCTAATTAGAAAATATTAGGAGACAAATCATAGGGAGACTGGGAAGCAGCATGGTGGCATGGAAAGATCCCTGTGTTTAGAATCAAATAACTAGTGTCTAAGTCCAGGGATGATATTTATTGCTTATATGACCTTGGGTAAGTCATTTTATCCTCTGTGGGTCAGTTTTCTCATCTGGAAAACAAATGTGTGGGATTCGATGACCTCCAGCTCCAAAACTGACGATTCTCTGATCTCTAAAATTCTATGACAGAGTACAGCTGTTTTCTAATATGCAATTGTTAAAAAACAGAAAGGTTCCGAAAATTAGGAAAAGATTGGAAGAAGCAGTGGGCTTTCAGAGCAGAACTAGATAGTTAAAATTGGGACACCATAGATGAAGGGAGGAATTAAAAAAGTATTTATTTAAAGCACTGTCCTAAGTGTTGGGAATATAAATAGAAAAGGGGAGATAGACCTCGCTCTCAAGATATCTCACACTCTAAATGAGGGAGACAACATAGAAAAGAAAGTTCAACTGCAGGGAAAATGTCAAGACTCACTGGACCTTAAGTTTGTTGTTATTCAGTTATTTTACTCATGTCTAATTCTTTGTGACCCCATTTGGAGTTTTCTAGGCAAAGATACTGGAGCAGTTTGCCATTTCCTTCTCTAGATCATTTTACAGATGAGGAAACTGAGACAGATAGGATTAAGTGACTTGACCAGTGCCACACAGCTAGTAAGTACCTGAGGCCAGATTTGAACTCAGGGAGATGAGTCTTCTTGACTCCAGACTTGACTCTTTAGTCCGGACCTTGGATTACTTGGTAGTTAAGATAACAGTTCCCTAGGACTGCAGGGTACAGAGGTAGGGCAGATGGTAAGGCCTGGCAGTCTTCCATTTAATGAAAGGAATTGTTGACTTCAATCTCATTCAAATCCTTTGATGAGACAAGCAGTTCAATTAAAGGGAAATGAAAAGGGATAGAGTATTCTTCCTCTACTGAATCCCAAGTAGTCTCTGGGACTGCCTGGGCCAGAGGAAAATAAAATAAAACAAAGCAAAGCAAAAAAAAAAAAAAAAAAAAAAAGCAAGAAGGAGAGGGTGACCCCAGTGGTGGTGGATTTTCCCAAAATTCAGCCATCTTGGATGGATTGGTAGAAGAAAGTTGAGTAAAAGGCAAATTCCTGTCTCTTCCTTGGAGTGAAAATGAAAGGAAGAATTACAAACAATGATAGGATAATTGGAAGAGGGCTAATAGTCAGTTGTTGGGAAAACTGAATGCCCAGACTCCCTAGGTCAATGTTTTCCAAGGAAGTGTTGGAAAATTTGGGGGTGATGGTGCATCCATTCATGTATATGATGTAGGTAATTGGTTTTTTCCTGCAGCTCAGCCTCCAGATCCTCTACTCTGATGCCCTCTTTCCACTTCCTCATGATTGCAACCCATGACCTACCCTTGGCCATCCCAAATGCTAGGGATCCTTGGATACCCTCTTAACTTGACCTACTTTGCTGCTGCTCTTTATTCTTTCCTCTTTCTATCACTATGGTCACACGTATACTTTCAGATTTGGAGAAGAACTCAGAGCACATCAAATTCAACCTGGACTTGATGAAGAATTGACAATAACAAGGATTAGCATCTTATAGAGTTTTAATGTTTACAAAGGTGAAGGCTACTTCCAAGTGCTCCACCATGATGACTCAGAAAGAAAAAGTTGAGGAAATACTACTTTAAAAGCCTTTGACCTTGACCTTCTAGCCCAGGTTTTGACCCTTAATTTTATTTTGTCAGTCATTCATCTAGTTCAGTGGTTCTTAACCTATGATCCATGGCATGGGCAGGGGGAGGGGGGAGGTCCATAAGAATAAGAAGGGGAAAATAAACCTTTATTTTAATATAATTGACTTCCTTGGAAGAATTACATATTTTACTTTATTCATTTAAAAATATTATTCTGAGAGAGGGTCCCATGTTTTCAAAAACTGTTTTTGTAAGTTTTCTTTTGGGAAGCTCAACAAGATGCAAGAATTTATCTTTCTCAGCTGAGAGAGAAAAGTGAAATATGCTGTCTGGGGAGACAATGTGTTTCCTCTTCCTTGTGGTTCTAAAACGAAAGCCCTGTGATTATTTGGAATGTATGTTATAGAGGAGAGTGATGAGGTGGTATGGTGGATAGAGTGTTGGACTTGAAGTCAGGAAGCCGTGAGTTCGAATTCTACCTTTCGCAGCTTTTTGATGCTAGGCAATTCATTTAACCTCCCTCAGCCTTGATTTACTTATCTATAAAATCAGAATAATACCACCTACTTCATAGGGTCTTTGTGAGGATCAAATGAAAGCACATGTAAAGTGCTCTGTAAACATTACAACTCTATAAGATACTCATTGTTGCTATTGCCAATTCTTCATCAAGTCAAGGTTGAATTTGATGTGTTCTGAGTTCTTTTCCAAATCTGAAGCTGTGTAATTCTGTGAGTCTCCCACACACATGTAAATGCAAGCATTTCCCTTTTAAAATTTACCATCTCATAAAATCACAGAATTTTAGAGTAGGAATGGACCATGGCATAAAGGAATCCATCCCCTTTACAATATACCCACCAAATACTTATCTAGTCTTTGCTTGAATGTCTTCAATGAAGAAAAACCCCAAAGTGCTTTTCTAAAGGATGGGTCTGACCATATTACACTATTCCCATCCTCTGCTCATTCCTCTACCCCATTTCCTTCAGAATCATTTAGTCCTTTTTTGGTCATGTAAAGATCTTCCCAACCTGGATTCTGTCTCTTCCAGTCTTGTTACTTTACTCCCCTCCACACACTCTACCATCGGGCTTGACTGGCTCATCTGCCACTCCTTGTTCATTGTACTCCATCTTCCATCTCTGTGCCCTTGTGCTAGTTGTCCCATATGTCAGAAATGTTTTCCTTGGTTTCTCTGGCTTCCTTCAAGAATCATCTTAAATGCTGCCAACTCTAGGGTACCTCTCCTAGTGTATTCAGATACTAGTCTCCCTCTGAAGTTATCTTCCATTGACTGTGTATCTTGCATATGTGTATTTATTGAACGATGTTGGTCTTATTCAAATGCAAGCTTCTTGAAGGAAGGCGCTGCTTTTTTTTTGTATCAGCCTGGCACATAGTACAGTGCCTGGCACATAGTAAATGCATCATACTTATTGACTGCTTGATCAATGAATTACTTGATACATTGTAATTGACTTTTGGACAGTTCTATTTGTTAGGAAGCTTTTCCTGACATCAGACCTAAATTCACCTCTTGGCAGTTTCCAATATTACTCCTGGTTCTTGTTTCTGGGTCTAAATCAAAAATGTCTCATCCTCTTTCCATATGGCAGTCCTTCAAATACTAGAAAACAGCTTCATGTACCGGTTGGACATGGCCGGTTCTTTCCACTGATTTTCATGACACAAACTCAATGCCCTTTAATGTCCTGGTTTCCTTCTTTTTCTGGTCTTCAACTTATCAACATCCTTCTGAAACTCTGGTGTCTGGAACTCAACACAGTACTTTATGTGCTGTCTGACACAGGACAATCTCTCTCCCTCTCCCTCTCTTCATTCTCTCTCTCTCTCTCTCTCTCTCTTTCACACATACTACACACACACACACACACACACACACACACACACACACACACACACACACACACACACACTCCATGCCTGAAAATTATCCCCCTTTTAATATAGCCCAAAATCAAATTAGCTTTTTTGGCCGCCACACCATGCTGCTTACTCATAGTGTCTGACTTGTGGGTCCCTGATCCAAGATGATTATAGATACTTCCTTTAGGCTAGAAGACAGGGGAATGATAATGAGTCAGCAATCTTTCCAATGTGGTATAGTAAGAAAAGTACTTGACTGGGAGTCCAGGGACCTGAGTTCTGTTCACTGCTGCCAGTAACTGGCTGTATGACCTTGGGCAAGTTAGTTTACTACTCTGACCTACAGTTTCCTCATTTTTACTGAACTATAATAGGAAATGATGTCTTATAGCTTTAAAATTCCACAGCTCTGTGATCAGCTTCTATTCCATTTTTTTTCTATGCCAGTGCTCTAATGGTTATTTAAGAAGATACTAAAATTTTCAGGAGATTTGAGCCAAAAGTTTGGAAATTCAAAATGAGAAATGTCTGTTTTTGGCTATTTGAGGCTATTTCTCTTGCCATATGAGATAAGCTCTCTGACTCAGTAAAATATTAGTATCCTTTCATTGTTTCTCTGTCCTTGCTCTCCACTAACCCTTTAATCTATCACCAAGTCTTTTGAATTCCTTCATGGGTGTTAAATTCAGGGTATATAAAGAAAAATCAAAAATAGCTCCTGCCCTCAAGGAACTTATATTCCACAGGGAAGATGGCATGAAAATAAATATGTACATAGAAGACACATACAGAGTATGTATGTACAAAGTAATCTTAGGAAGAAGGCACCAGCATCTAAAGGGTAGGAGTATGGAGATACAAAAGTTGGTACCAGTTGAGATGAATCTTAAAGGGAAGCCAGAAATTTTAAGAAGTGGAAGGGAGCCTTCCAGGCACAGAAGACAGAAGAGCAAATACATGGAGGTGGGAGGTAGAGTGTCCTGTAATGAGGAATATCAAGGAGGCTGAACTAGTTGGACTGTACAATGTTCGGAATGGAAAAATTGGGAGGAAGCCTAGTAAGATAGGACAGAGGCCAGGTTGTAAAGAACTTTAAATGCCAAACATTTAAGCATTCCTCTGCTACACCTGGCCACCAAGGGAGTCTTTGAGGGATAGTCTGCTTCTGCTGAACTGTCAGCACATGTCCTCCCCTTCCCACCCCCACTCCAAGTCAACCCCTCTAGGGCAGGTTACAACTCTAGGTTCAGCTATGCCAAAGGATGTTTTCATCATCAAGCATGAAGGAAAGGTACCTACAGCTTCCCAGGTATCCCTCAACCCCTTCTAGAAGCACAATAGTGTGGTTCAGTCTGAAAGTATCCACCAGGAAGTTTCTAGACTTTCCAAACTAATTTGGTGTTTATTCAACTTTGCAATCACTTCTCTGCACTATCTGTGTTTCACACACCGTGAAACGGCCCTACACTGTGCGATTGAATTAGCTGTACAGTGACTCAAAGGCATTAAACAATGACTTTGATATTTTAAGTACTGACTAGGAGGGATTTTTAATTCCTTCCTCATAATGAAAGCAACAGCAACAACAAAAAAAACCCCTCAGTTACACAACCCTGAAACACTTATTCTCTTTTCTATTCTGGGTGGACCCCACTGAGACAGAAAAAAAAAAAACCCTCAGAGCATTTAGTTTGCTTAATAGCAGAAGAAAAATTAAACAGGCATAGACGTGCAACCTTAATGACACCCAGCAACACTAGAATAACAGTTCCCAGCTTCTAAAACCTGTTATTTAATATAATGGGTAAATCTTGTGGGAGCTGTTCAGGTGCTGCTGAGTTTTTTTTTTTTTAAATTGCTACTTGGTGGGGAGGTAGGGGGAGGGCAGTGCTTCTATTCACTTGATTCAGGGGTCTGTGTAATAAATCTGAGGCAGACAGCTACTGTTTGGCATCTACCCTGGCCTGGGTCTTGGAAGGAGGGCCTTAGAAGGCTCTTTACCATCTTGAAAACAACAAGCATGGCTGCCATGATGGAAGCCACCGAGTGGAAGGCCAATCAGTTCTTCCAGGGCCTGACTTGGATGTTCCAGGAGGCATGTTTGTGTAGATGATACAGAAAGAAAGAAAGAAAGAAAGAAAGAAAGAAAGAAAGAAAGAAAGAAAGAAAGAAAGAAAGAAAGAAAGAAAGAAAGAAGGAAAGGAAGGAAGGAAGACAGAAAGAAAGAAGGAAGGAAGAAAGGAAGAAACGAAGAAAGAAAGAAAGAAAGGTGGGGGTGGTGTTGGTGGGAGCAAGGAGTGGAGGGATGCTGGTGGTAGAACAGAGAGCAAAACAAAACACTGAGTGAATTAGTGCCTGGAACTATGAGCATTAGCCGATAATAGTTCAGGGCAAAGCACCTAAGTGATGATTCACATCTGACAATAAATATATGAATAGCTGTTGAAAGCTTGTTTGATTTCCACAAAGAGGTTTAAACAAACATTCGTTTGTTGATTAGTCTAAAGCAACACTTTTATGGCAGGAGATGCATTAGACCTAACATATGTCTGCAACCACAATATTTGGGAGTTTTAAAGATGAGGACACAAAGCCGTGCATCTCGCTTAGTCAGAGTGGCCTTGAACTACCTGTAATAGAGTGAGATACAGTTATTATGTATTAATGCTGTGAATCTTCATCCAGCTGGAGGAAACAAGCTGGCTAGGAGAAATGCCACGTCTGGGGAGATAAAGACTTAGAGGACCCCATTCTGCAATCAGTTCCTAGTTTGCATAATAAACTCATTTTCTTTCTTTTTTTTTGCATAATTTTTATTTTAAAGTGAGTGGTTTAAATCTGCTTCTCGAGGTAAATGATACAACACTGGCATCTGAGCCTTGTAAATTCCCAGAACGCAACCATCTCCTGCAAATCTTAGCTCCCCGTGAGGTTCATCTCAAGTGGCACATCCTTTCAGAGGCCTTTCCTGATTTCCCCAGCTGTTAGTTCAAACCCCCCCCAAAAACAAAATCAGTACATGCACACACACAATGCATATCTGCATATCTATCTATCTATCTATTTATCTATCTATCTATCTATTTATCTATCTATCTATCTATCTATCTATTTATCTTTCTATCTATCTATCTATCTATCTATCATCTATCTATCTATCTATCTATCTATCATCTATCTATCTATCTATCATCTATCTATCTATCTATCTATCTATCTATCATCTATCTATCTATTTATCTATCTATCTATCTATCTATCTATCTATCTATCTATCTATCTATCATCTATCTATCTATCTATTCCGCACTTCATCATGTAAAAACATGTTTATCTCACAAATCAAATACAAACTCCCCAGGGCAGAGAATGCCCAGTTTCAGTATTTGTGTCCCCAGTACTTGACACTTACCAGTCACTGACTTAAGAAATGTAGTTGATTGTTAGATGTTTGTTGATGGAGAGATGTAGCTCTCTGTTGCGTGACACTCAAAGTTTGCTAGGGTTATATGACTTGTGGTTAGTTTAGAATCATTCGTCCTTTCCAGGAGAAGAGAAATGGAAGTTGTTACTGTTATTAATGCTTGTTTCATCACCTTCTCTTCTTCTCTTCCAATCAAATATCTTTTTTCTGTGTGTGCCATGTTCTCACCATAGCACACTCTTCTAGTACTGAATGACAAACATGTCTTCTACCTTGTAGCACCCGGACTGGGTTCCAGCTAAGTCATTTGCTCATGGAGAATTAATTTAGTTCTTGGATGGTGCCAAGAGTTCTGATAGTTATATATGCCTACAGCCCCATTCAGATATCCAGCACTACCAGAAATCTAGCAGTCTAGAGGGAGTCAGTAGTTAGAATAAAAGAAGATGCAAATGTTAAGCCAGGTCACCAGATTCCAGTGTTTGGTACTGGGCTACATTAAGTGCCCAGTTATAGGGTGCTGCTGCGAAACTCAACTGTATTAGCATGAGTAAATTCAGAGGAATGTAAGTCTGTTTTCATCTTGCTGTTCTGGTAGGGAGGAATGATGTCACCTTGGAAGAGGGTGGTGGTATAAACCAGTAACAGTCACTGGCCAGAAGTATTTATCAAAGACTCATTTCTTTCAGTGAAAAAATAATATACAAAAACATCTAACTGCTGAATCTCATTCATTAATTACCTAGCTAGAAAAAAAACTGCAAATAACTACGTTATACTTGACATCTTGTGTCACTGATATTAACCGCAGATGATAACACTTAAAAATCAATAAATGTTTTAAATTTATTTTACCTATTATGATTGTCATAATATTTTGACACAGAGGGCTGACATGTCAACAGTGTTGTTCTCAGGAGGTAAAGTGGTGGCATTAGCCTGTCTTACCCCCAGTGCTGCTGTTTCAGGGTAAAGTGGGCTCCTGGGAAAACCAACTAGACTCTCCAAGGAAGCATCTGCTCACAAAGTCAACATAGGTCATTGTAGCTTAACACAAGATAAGTTCAAAACAAGAAACAGGAAAAAACCTACCCCAATTATTGCCCCCCCCCCCCCATCCCAATGGATTAACACTTTTTCTCCTATGTCAGAACAAAAGAGCGATCTTTTAACAAATTTCTTCTTGACTTCTGTTCACCAACCTTAATCACCTCCTCCTTCCCCATGCCATTTTGCTCAATAGTGATTGAGAGGATATTGCCAAGAGGAGAAAATCAGACCCACAGTATTGAAATGAATCAATATTCATCTTTCCTAATCAACAAAATTAAAGATTAAAGGCAGATTCAAAGGAAATGGAAAGCAAGAAGAATTTAGAACTATATTTTGTTTGCTCTTCAGGCAAAGCAGCATCAAAAAAAGTGTGTCTTCATGCAGATTTGAGTTTAGGTGAGCGAAGCAACAGAGCCAAGAGTAGTAGACATGTCTCCACGTACTTCATTGCTAATGTCCAGCAACTCTCCAATGGACAATGGTTGATTTGTTCCTGTTTGGATGTCTCTTCTCTCAACCTAATATGTAGATATAATGTAGATATTGGCCTCATTAGGGGCCAATATCAAGAAGGGGTTTCAAAAAATAAGGTCAACTTGTCACTCTCCTGGGCTCAAATAGTACCCTGAGGTGTTTACCATTTCAGTTAAATAATCAAACTATTAAGTTGAGAGGAAAAGTGTCAGTGGTGACAAAAGTTATTCATCTGAAAATCACTGATTAGCTAATGGACATTATTTCTATACTCTTTGAAAATGGATGGTAAGTTACTGAAGGGTAAGGAGCATCTTAGACCTTGTATGTTCAGGGCTTAACACAGGATTCGTCCCCACGGAAGACACTCAGTATTGGTTGTTGCTATAGAAGACAGTGGCGATTGCTGATCAGATCAAAGGGTTATGTTTGGCCCTGTTTCCTACCATAGACATGTCTTTCCTGATAAGAAAACCAAGGCAGGCACCAGAATACACTCGGGCTTAAAATAATATGGAAAAGAGCCAAGAAAAAGTGAGGGCTTGTGTGTTGGCTTCTGTCAGTTGCTAGCTAGGAGATAAGGGTTCAAACTGTGATTTCACCAGTACAGGGATCTCCCAGGTGAGGAAATTCCCACCACCAATGCAGGTCAGCACCTTCTCAGTTACTTGAGAGTCTTATGGGTTCTTCATAATTTTTTGTGTCATAGATCCCTTTGGTAATCTGATGAAACCTATGGGTTTCTTCTCAGAAAATATTTTTCAATGCATGAAATAAAATATATAGGATTACAAAAGAAACTAATTATACTGAATTCCACTTTTAAAAATCTCTTCCTTCCTCGTAATATTTTATTCAATAGTGATTAAGAGAATACTGCCAGGAGGAGAAAATCAGACCCACAGTATTGAAATGAATCAATGTTCATCTTTTCTGGTCAACAAAATTAAAGATTAAAGACAGATCCAAAGGAAATTGAAATCAAGAAGAACTTACACCTGTATGCTGTTTGGTATTCAGGAAGCGGTATCAAAAAAGTATTTCTCAATGCAGATTTCAGTTTACAAGCACCAGAGCCAAGAGCAGTGGAGATGCCTATGTGTGTTTCATTGCTAAGGTCCAACAACTGACCAATAGCTATTGTTACGGGGGTTGATTTGTTCCTGTTTTAGTTTCTCTTCTCTCAATCTAATGGTATGTTGGCATACCTGTCCTCACTTTTTAAAGTTTTTAAAAGTTTTAAAAGTTTTTTTTTTTTTTAAATTTCATAGACCCCAGGCTAACAACTCTCTGTCAGAGAGTTGCCTAGAATACTGAGAGTTTGTGACTTACCCTGGGGTCATACAACCATCATGTATCAGAGACAGGATGATGTCAACCTAGGACTTCTTGGATCTCTTCTGTTCCCTATGCCACTGATTATGTCAAAAGATGACTTTTTTTAAATGGATGCCAAGGGTCTTATGAATAAGCCATGTCTTAGGATCATAAATCTGGAACTGTAAGATAAGCTTAGGTCAACTGGTTTAACTGCTCATTTTAAAAAGGATGAAACTATAACTGGAGACATTCAGTTCACATAGGTGGCAGCAATAAGAATGTGTCAATAGTGACACCAACAATGCCCTAGAGTCCCATACCATAATGTTAAAGTCCCCCCTCCTCCAGTCCATGACTTTCCTAGCTATTGTGTGAGCCACAGTCATAACTTAACCAAGGCTTCAATGGGTCTGTGATCTCATCAATGTGGGTACTCCTTGAAATGGGGCCTATTGTAACCCACTCATGTCTTCCCATCCTATGAGACCTTTGACCAAATCCTCCCATGAATTCTCCATGGGGATTGAAACAAGGAGCTAGAGGTCTTCTTTTAAGTCTTTTAGCACTCTATGGGTGCAGCATGCAGGCTTGCCATCTGTTGTGCCTTGCTCTTTCTGCATGGCAAGGGAGGGCTAGCTGGTGGGCACAAGGAGGCAGCAGCTCATTACCAGTGAGAACTTGTACATGAGAAACGGTAGACACAAATTGAACTGGAGCCAGGTCTGGCATTTACTGGGCATCTTCCCAGTAGCTCCAGAACTTTAATCAACAGAGTGTTTTAGGACAAGAGCCAGAACATATGCTTTTTCTCTCTTTTAGGGGTATCTCAGTGGGTAGAGTGCTGGTCTTGAAATTAGGAATACTTGAGTTCAAATCTAGCCTTTGCTATCTAGCTATGTGACCCTGGATAAGTCATTTAACATCAGTTTTTCAGCTATAAAATGGGGATCATAATAGTGCCTCCGTCCCAGGGCTGTTGTGATAATTAAGTAATAAAGAGCTTACAATAATGTCTAGCCCATAGTACGTACTATGTAAATGCTAATCTCATAGAGAAAGCTTTGAGAAGGTTCACTTGATACCAGGTCTTCCTTGAGGAAGCCCTCAGAGATTCCTGGACACCTATCACCTAATGGTGGTATCCACAGATTTGGTCATCATGGTATAAATATGGTATAGCTATCATGTGGAACCGCAGAAACTTCCCATCTCACTGATTTGGCTTATCATGTTGTACAGGTGTATAATACTTCTCCCTGAAGATCTGCAAGAAGAACATAAAAGAAACCAGGAATGAGTTAGATAGCAAATTTCAAGTGATATTGACCTATATTTTATTTTGAGTAGTTAATATAGTGACATCACTGAAGGGAAGGGAATAAACATTTATCAAGTACCAGACACTGGACTGAAGATTTTATAAATGTTATCTCATTTGATTCTCTCAACAGCCCTGGGAGGTAGGTACTACCATCATCTCTGTCTTAGACTTGAGGAAACTGAAGTAGCCAAAGCTTAAGTGACTTGTCTAGAGTCAAATACCTAAGAAACATATGAGGCTAGATTTGAACTCAGATTTTCTTGACTTGAGACCCAGTGCTTTCTCCGCTGCATCACCTAGCTGTCTCTAAGTTGAAGCACAAAGGCATTGTTGAAAGAGTAAGAAAAGAGCTGGCCTTGACCTCGGAGAACCTGGATTTCACCTTGGCTTTGCATTGACTATCTATCTATATGACCTTAGGTACAACTTAGGCAAGGCACTATTGGCTTCATTTTCTCTCATGTATCACCAATGAAAATCATAGAATCATGAGTTGGAGCTAAAAGGAAGTTCAGAGATCCTCTTGTTCGATGGGTCGATAATATTTATTAAGCACCTACTATGTGCTAATCCCTGGAGATACAAAAAAAAAGGCAAAAGACAGTCCATACACACAAGAACCTCACAGTCCAATGAGGAAGATAGCATGCAAACAACTGTACAAACAAGATCTATACAGGATAGACTGGAAATAATCAGCAGAGGGAAGGCATCAAATCTAAGGGAGATTGGAGGAGTCTAGAAAGGCTTTTTGTAGAAGGGAGGATTCTTGTAGAAGTTGTCCAGTCTCTTTATAGATGAGAAAACTGAGGTCTCCAAATATTAATATTTGGAAATAATAAATATTTCCTCCAAGGAAAGTAAGAAATCAAATTCCAGTTCCTAGG
Organism: Notamacropus eugenii; assembly: GCF_028372415.1. Lineage (NCBI taxonomy): Eukaryota > Metazoa > Chordata > Mammalia > Diprotodontia > Macropodidae > Notamacropus > Notamacropus eugenii. The sequence continues at coordinate 497,233,587 of NC_092873.1, forward strand.
AGACCTAAGAAGAGACCTTTTCTCAGAAAAAAAAAATAGCACAGGCAGCTCCTGGAACTGGAAGTCTGGGATGAGGAAGGTCTATCACAATGAAGAAGGCAAAAAGCCCATTCAGTGGAACCAGAGATCAAGATCAGAAAGCGGATTGGACTAGAAAATCTCCCAGAATCATTCCTGTTCTACATCTATGAGCCTATGAATAACAAAAATGGTCAGTTGGGGAAAGTGATCGTTTTCAGGACAACTAATGGAAATCAGGGTCACCCAAAAAGGGTTTTTATGCACTTTCTAAACAAACAGATAGGAATTACACTTAAAAGAACCTGCCTAGGAAAATGGGGGTGGGTGGGAGGGAGAAAAGGAGACTTTGGCAAGGGAGGAAATTCTAGTTCGGTCTGGTTTACAGAAACTTCAACCACAAAGCTCTCTTCAAAAGGATATCAGAATACTCAGATTACATCACCAGAAGAAACTCTCACTGGGTAGTCAGGTCCTGATTGGCCAGTCCCGGGTCCCTTTTGGTTAACTCTTTCTCATCTGTCCCACAGATCCTTCTAATTGAGCCTCTGACTATGTTCTTTTTAATTTCAATTTTGATGGTATTTAGAATCAAAACACTTGAGTGGAATAATTTCCCACAAATTCTACCTTCTTCAAGTCTTTTATACTTGAGTATCAAAAAAAAAGTTATTTCAAGTACTCTGTTGCTATGCGATTGGGAAAGCTGCATTACAGAGAGAAATGGTTCCAATAAAAGCCTTTGGAAAATAGGGAACATTACGCTATTGTGTGTTTGGCTTTCGGAGTCATTGTTTGAATCTCTTCCCCACACCTCACACGTGACTCCTGTTTAGATCAACATTTCTGGCAGGTTGGTTTATTCATATTGTTACTTCAGGCAAAGAGAGCGATAAACAGATGCAGAGAGTCCAGGCCTATGACGAACTGTGGGGTCACACATAACTTCGAAGGCAGTTCGCGTCTACTGAAAGGGAAGGCTGGGTACCAACAGGGTGGCTAAGTATCCTGGCAAAGGGGAGACAGTTTTATGTGGCCTTTTCTCTTCTTGGTCCACAAAAAAGAGAAGGCAACTAGTTATGTGGTTCCTGAACATAGGAATATTGTCCTAAAACTAGCCCATAGCCTTCTTTTCCACCTCATCACTGGAGGCACGTAGGCTTGTGATGGCGGTGGCGACTCCCAGCTTTTTGAGATTAGAATTGTCTAAGGTTGTTGGTTTCATTCCTTAATATTCCTCTTATTTCTGAATAGCACGGTATGGTGAACTACATAATAACATCATTTATAGAGCACTTTAAAGTATGCAGAGCTCTCTCTCTCTCTCTTTGCTTGTCTCTCTCACGGCTTCTCTCTCTGTCCATATATATGTACATACACACACAAACATATATGTACACGTATACATAAATACACACATACATATACACACCTGCACATACAAATACCCACAAATATACAATACATAGATATGTATATGCATATATACACATGTATATATGCAGACATGTGTCTTTGCATACACATATGTGTACACATATAGGTATTTTTCTATACACACATATATACACATATTGTATACAGATACCCCACATATATATTTATATACACCCACATGTATACACATATACATACACACATCTATCTATCTATCATCTATCTATCTATCATCTATCTTTCTGTTATCTATCTAAAATTTATCTTTACAATAACCCTGGAAAGTAGGCACTATTATTAACATTCTCATTTTGCAGATAAGCAAAGTGAGGCAAGCAATGGTTAAGTAACTTTGGGCCACATGGCTAGTAAAAGTTGAAGGTTAAATTTGAATTCAGGTCTTTCCTACTCCAGGTCCAAGGCTGTATTCATTGTTCCCTTCCCTGTTTCCAGTAAGTAAGGGATCTCTGTTTCCTTCAGCAGGGACCCCTTCCATTCAAGTAGCTCACAGACTGACAACCTATCTTTGTTTTGGTAGGTGAGTCCCAGGAGGTTATCTGAGGTATGTGCTAGAAATGCTAGTTAAGGTTAGTAGTAAGCGTCATAGGCAGAATTTGAACCCAGTCCTCCCTAACTCAAAGCCTTACACACTCTTTTCAATTATCCGTGAGATATAAACATACTGTAGAATATGCATTTAATTAGAGAGGCAACATAATACAATGGATAGACAATCTTCTTCAGTTTCAAGGAGACTTAGGTTTAAGTCGCTGAGTCTGACCACTATAGGGCTTAACCTCTCAGTACCTCCGCAGGTAACTCTTTAAGAATGAAACTTGCCAACTTGTAGAACAGGTGCAGATCAGCAGTGGTGGAAGAAATTTCCTCATGAGGGAATTCTTCCCCCCTCGTCCCCACGAAGTTACAAATCTACACCAACCTTTCCACCCCTCAACAGTTTGTTAAAAATTAGTGACACTAATCTCTGGGCTGTTCCATGAACAACTTGGTTCTTGGCTCTGAGCATTTTCTCTGGCCATCCTCTGCTCAACCTATTGACCTCTCTTGCTTCCTTTAAGTCCCAATTAAAATCCCTTCTTTTTCTGGAAGCCTCCCCTGTCCCTCCTAATTCTAATATCTTCCCTCTGTTAATTATTTCCCATTTATCCTGTCCATAGCTTGCTCTGTATGTATTAGTTTTCATGTTGTCTTTTTCCATTCAATTGTGAGCTCCTTGAGGGCAGAGACTATCTTTTACCTCTTTTTGTATCCTCAACATGGAGCACAGCACCTGGCACATAGTTAGTGCTTTATAAATAACTGATCGATTGAATTAAATTAATTTTATTTTTTTAAAATAATACTCATGGAGATTACTGGAGACACCCTTTCCTAGAGCAAAGCCTGGGCCAGAGTCTAGAGGCTTATATGGTGTTGTTAAGAATAAGGATCATGGGAGAAGTATTTGACCTGATCTCACAATCATAGGTAGCATGGGGTGGTGGGCTGGGTTAGGGTTAGATAAACAGCAGCCATCGGGAATTAGAAAAACAAAAGCCTGCCTTTTCAAACATTCTGTCTTCATCCATCCAACTGGTTCTTTGAGGAAAACCAATGGTTGCTGCCTAACAAACCAATATACATTTTAATTCCATCTATCTTTGAGGCTGGCTCTCATCTTTGATCTCCAAAGTCATTTAAAGGAGAATGGAAATCCTACCTGGTCTCTCCTCTATAAACTCTTATCCCCCTTCCCCCTGTCCCCCAAACTGCCTCTAATGCCCCCCCTCAACTTTCAGTGGAAAGGAGAAAGTGAGGGAAAAGATGTGTTTAAATATTCTTATTCTAGACAAATGGTAAGTTTTTCTCTCAGATCATGAGTATTTGCCAAATCTGAAGGGCAATTTTTTTTTTCTTTTTTGCTAGTCAGACACCTGCTTCTAAACTGGTGCAGCATTACCAGGTGTTCAGCACTTAAAATTAAGTGTTTTCCAAAGGGCAGAGTTTCTGCATTCTTTTCTTTAGCTCAGGGGTGGTCTTTGGTCACATGTGAAAGTTCCTCTCCAATGTGAAAGCTTTCTCTGGCACAGGAGATCTCAACCTGAATCCTTGAACTATCTCTCTCTCTCTCTCTCTCTCTCTCTCTCTCTCTCTCTCTCTCTCTCTCTCTCTCTCTCTATCTATCTACTTGCCTATCCATCTATCATCTATTTATATCTATAGATATACCTGTATATCTGTATGTGTGTATATGAATACTTATATATAAAGAGAGAGAAAACTATTTCCCCATAATTGGTTTTCTTTGTTATCTGATATATTTTATGCATTTAATCATATTATTCTCAGAAAGGATCCATGGGCTTGCTAGATTCCCAATTACAGGGGCCTCATGACACACTTTATTCTCCACAAAGATGCTGGTGGTTTTTAGATAAAAACAAACAAAAAAACCCCAAAGAATCTACCACTACCTTTTCCTCTTTAAAAAAACCAAAAACCAAAAAACAGCACTCCCAAAATATTTGTAGCAAGGTGGTCAGGAGATCAGAAGAATGTAGATCTAAACCTAGAAGAGACATCTCTGATGATAGCTAACTGTGCTAAGTATGTCATAGGTATTAGACAGAATGGTGAAATGTGGTCAGGAAGCCCTGGGTTTGGGTTTGAATCTTGCATAAACACTTACTAGCTGTAAGACTTTGGCAAAGTCACTTCAGTCCTATGGGCCTCAGTTTCCTCATCTGTAAAATGAGGAATGTTGGACTTTATGCTCCCTGTTTCTTCTACATCCAAATCTTATGATCTGGTCCAACCTCCCTCATGTTATAGATAAGAGTTGCCCAGGGTCACTTAGGTGATAAGCAGAAGAGTTGGGTTTGGAACTCAGATTCGTAACACTAAATTCACTATTACACCATGTTACCTTAGCAAATCGATATGGTTTTCTCATGAGGAATTTCAGTTCACTTTGGATTCCTCTGTCCTCTGTCCTCAGTGCTAGAGGAGGCAGCTTGGGAGTCCTGCACACTGAGCCCTCACTGAATTATATTGAGTTTTGGTTCCTTGGATGCTTTGAGATGAAATTCTTCTCTACTACCCCCTCCCTCTTCCCACACTACCTGTTTCTCCAAACCAACAAGAGATAGTCCTACCCCCACCATCAAGCCAAATAATATCCAGGGCACACATGAGTGCTGTCTCATTTTGTGAGATCTATAGGATGGAGGAGGTGGGATGAGGGGAAGTTGCTTCCACCACAATCTGCTTGGGAAAATGAGGCGAGGGGTTGACTGAACATTCTCCACCCCCAGCTTGTTGCCACATTCTTGGAGGATGAGTTAAAGGCCACATTCTGGATCTTTTTGTGTAAGGGGAGGGGTGAGGGTGGGGAGAAATCTGCTGCCAAGCCCAGTGGCACTGGAGCCTTGAAATGGAATCCAAAAACTAGTTATGGGCTTGGAAGGCAGCCTCCTTCTGCATCATGACTTCCAGCCACTTTGGGGAGCATCAGCGCATTACCTGTGATAATCACGGGCTGTCTGAGATTCAGAAGGTGACCAGGAATATATGTGCGCCTAATGTCCGAGGAAAGCCTTTTTATGTCCTTTAGCGTTTACAGTGTCCGATGGAGTGGGTTAGCAAAATAAAGACAGATGGCCACAGATTAAGGCAAACACTTACCATGCCTCCTCTCCTGGTGCCCACCCCATCCAAAGCTCTCCAACTCAACTTCATCTACAACTCACAGTCAGAGGCCACTTAGTGCCCCAGAAGAGAAGAGGCATCCATCACAGGTCAGGAGTCAGGACTGGGCATGTATTCATTTCAGATTGAGGAGCCAGAGGCAAAATTAAGGCACCTGGGGGGGTGCCATAAAGGAAAGGTCCACATATAGCACTTTACAATTTTCCCATCTACTTATTATCTCTTATTTGGTGTTGTGGGGGCAGATAAGTGGTACAGTGAATAGAGTGCTGGTCCTGGATTCAGGAAGACTCATCTTCATGAGTTCAAATCTGGCCTCAGACACTTATTAGCTGTGTGACCCTGGACAAGTCACTCAACCCTGTTTGCCTCAGTTTCCTCATCTGTCAAATGAGCTGGAGAAGGAAAATGGCAAACCACTCTGGTATGTGTACCAAGAAAACCCCAAATGGGGTCATGAAGAGTCAAATGTGAAGTGAAAACAACTGAACAACAATTTATGTGTATCGGGGCTATGTCCACACAGCAAGATGGTAAAGCTCTGTGAGGGCAAGGATCTTGCCTAGTCTTGGGTTTGATTCTGGGCTCTAAACCCAGAAGCCAATCATTAAATTCCTATTGTGTAAAAATGAATAGGATTCTTGGCTTATAGAAATAATATCTTTATTCTGGGGTCCCAGGGTAGTATCAGGAAGGAGAACTTGCTTGGGCCAAAGGTCATTTAGTCCTTTCATTCTCTTCCCACCCCACCCACGTCCCCTGCCCCCAGGCTAGCTAAGTCTCTACCAAAGTTATTTTGTAGAGTTCACAAGCATTTATTATTAAGGCAGCTAGGTGGCCCAGTGGATAGAGAGATAGATGAGCCTGAAGTCAGAAAGACCTGAGTTCAAATCAACCTCACATACTTTCTAGTTGTGTAACCCTGGACAAGTCACAACTTCTGCTTTGGTTTCCTCAACTGTAAAATGGGGATAATAATAGTGCTTACCCCCTAGGGTTGTAGTGAGGAGCAAATGAGATAATACTTGTATAAAATGCAAACTGTAGTACCTGGCACACCAAAGGCACTTAACAAATACTTGTTTCCTTCCTTATTAAATACCTACTATGTTCCAGGTACTGGGTTAATAGCTGAGATATAAAGAAAGGCAAAAACAAATTACCACTTTCAAGAAACTCACAGACAACATGCGAAAAAGTCTGTATAAAATAGCAACGTATGTGATAGACTGGAAATAGTCAATAGAGGGAAAGCATTCGTATGAAGTAGGATTGGGAAAGGTAGAATTTTAGCCCGGACTTGAAGGAAGCCAATAAAGAAAATTCCAGGCTGCCCTCGAAGGAGGGCAGTGTGATATCTCTAAGGTCCCACAAGTTCTACTTTGTCTATTTTTTTTTTTTTAAATTTTCAGAAGCCCTGGGTTAGGAGAAAGCAGATCTGGGGTCCAGTTCCAGTTCTGAAACCAACAATCTTCATTCCTTTGGGGCAGCTTTTCTTTCTTTCCTCATCTGTACAAAGAAGGTAATATGACCTCAGGCAAGATATCTTGCTGCTCTGGGTCTCAGTTGCCCACTCTGCAAAATGAGAGGGTTACAAGGCCTGGAGGACTGTGATTGACTTCCAGATCTAAATTTTTGGTCCTGTAATCTCTGCCCTTACCCTCTTGTAGCTATTTTAAGAACCAAATAAAATACCATGATACTCCTCTCTCCTCTCTCTGCTCACTAGGAGTCTTTGAGCAAGGGCGCAATAAGGGGCATAGCCTACAAGAGCTCAGGATGCCCCTCATGACGAATTTGGGAAGGACTTCAGGGTAAAAGAGTGCCTTCTTGTTCACAAAGTGTCTCATAACTCTATGAGATAAGTGGGGCATGGATTTTATCTCCATTTGATAGATAAGGAAACTGAAGCAGAGGTGAAGTGATTTACCCAGGGTCACACTGCTAGAAAGTATATGAGGCTAGACTCCAGGTTCAGTGCTCTATCCACTGAGTCATCTAGCTGCCCTTTGATGGGGAATGATGCACATTCTGGGGAGCTGCGAACACCGTGCAGGTACCTCTACGGGAAACCCAAAGCAGTGACTTCCACTTTGGAAATAGGATAAGGGAACTCATTACAGAGAATTTCAATTGATAAATTTCAGTGGTCACAATTTTCCCTGGATTTCTTCAAACAGCTCAGATTCTATCTGCTGCAGGAGGCCTTTCCAGGGGACCCTTAATGATGTTTCTTTCCTGTTTCATTTTATCTTCATCTTTTCTGTCTATACTCTCGAGACCTAGTTAATTGCGTGCTGCCTACATTAGACTATAAGCTCCTTGAGGTCAAGAACTTAGCCTTTCTTTGGATTCCCAGGGCGTAGAATAGTGGCTAACACATAGTAAGAGCTTGATAATTGCTTGTCGATTGATTGCTCAAGAATTTCCAGCTGTTTCCTTCTGTCTCCTGCCATTAGATCCTGAGCTCTGTGAGGACAGGGACTGTTTTCATCTTTGTATCCCTTTGTGATCCAGACCCCAGGACTGAATCACAGTAAGGGCTTCATAAATGCTGGTTGGTTGACTGACTGACTTCTTTCTGATCTGGAGGAAGTGTTGGGTTAAGCTCTAACACTGTTCGACAGGGAAGCCCTCTCCAGGTAACCCAGAAAGTTTGATAGATAATGCTCCTCACTTCAGGGACAAACCAGAACATCAGCAAAGAATGAGGTGTAGCAGGAATAGTGGCTTGGCAGGTAAGAGAACTCCAGACAGCCAGGAGTCAAATGGCAGTGACCAAGCTCTAAATGTTGGCAATCTTGAGCTGGCCATGTCCTACTCTTGGGTGTAGTCATTTTCAAATAGTCTGCCTCCCATCCCAGTCCCCCTCTATTCTACCTTATCCAGAATGTACTTTCTTCTCATGTCAGTCTTTGGATTATCCCCATTTTTCTTCAAGGTTCAGTTTAGGTGTCACTCCTCAGGTGACTTTCCCATCCTTCCCATTTGTTAGTGCTCTCAACAACCTCTGTATTATTACCTTGAATTATATTTGACCTCTGTACATGTTTATTCTTCTGTAGTATGTAAGCTTTTTTGAGAACAGAGGCCCTTTCCTCCCCTCCCTTCCCCTTTCTTTTCCTTCTTGAGTTTTGTAGGACCAATAAGTGATTTAAGGGTGTGTAGTATCTCTATCTTTTCTTACCAGGTTCTCCATCAGTCACTACCACATCATCCATATGTGAAACCATCAGTTACAACAAATGGAGAAGTTTCAAATGGTGTGAATAAGTTCACTTACCTTGGTAGGGTACTTTCCAGGGATGTACACATTGACAATGAGGTTGATGCTTGCAGTGCCAGAGCTACCTCAGTGTTTGGGAGGCTCCAAAGAAAAGTTTGGGAGAGAAGAGGTATTAAACTGACTACAAAACTGAAGGTCTACAGAGCTGTTATATGCTTTGTGAAACATGGACAGCCTACCAGTGTCATACCAGGAAACTGAATAGCTTTCATTTGAACTGTCTTAGGAAGATTCTGAGGATCACCTGGCAAGATAAGGTACCAGACACTGAAGTTCTTGCTTGAGCTGACATGCCAAGTATTCAAACTATACTTCAGAGAGCAAAATTCTGATGGGCTGTTCACATTGTTTGAATGAAAAATGTATGCTTGCCAAAAAGATTATTTTATGGAGAACTCGCATGGGGCAGGTGATCACATGGTGGTCAGAAGTGATACAAGGACACTCTTAAGGTCCCTCTGAAGAACTTTGGATTTGACTCTGCAACATGAGAGACACTGGCACAGGACCACTCAGCATGGTGTGCCCACATCAGAAAAGGTGCTGTGCTCTTTAAGCAAAGCAGAATTGAGGCAGCACAAAGTAAACATAGGATGTGCAAATTTGGGATATCCACGCCAAATATTCACATGGACTATCTGTGCCCAACCTGTGGTAAGGCATTCCAAGCCATATTGGTCTGATCAGCCATAGTCAGACACACTGAAATTTCACTTTATCATGGTAATGTCATTTTGGTCCTCTTCAAAGAGGAAGGACAGCAACCAATCTTATCCTATGACCTTGAACTTTCTCTTGGGTATGTAGAGTGGGAAAGGGCGTCGTCATGATCAGAGTTAGCCATATTCAAAGACCAACAGAGTTTTTGATGGCAAGTGGAATGAGTAGAGGGGAGAGATCAACAGAAACTGGGAAGCATGGAACCTGTAGTGAGGAGACCTTGGTCTCCTCTCCTTGTGTTTTCATTGTCATGTGTGTGTGTTGGGTAGGTCAGTTCTAGGCATCCCATTTTAGAAAGGAAATTGAAAATTAGCAGTATATCCAGAGAAGGGAGAAAAGGATGGCAGGGGGGCTAGCAATCTTTCCAGGCAAGGATTGATTAAAGACACCTGGACTCCTGGCGTCACAGAACTTGAGAGCTAGAAAAGAGCTCAGTGGCCCCATCCAGTTCAATTTGTCCCTTACTGAAAGTGCTCTCTCCAAATTCGCTAAAGATCTATTTGCTGAATCTAATGACTTTTACTTAAACTGCATCCATCTTGACCCCTCTGCAGCCTTCAATAGTGTTATTTTCTCTTCCTGGATACTCTCCTTTTGGGGTTTTTTCTGACACTCCTAGTTGTCCTCCTATTTAGCTGACCCCTCTTCAGATTTCTTTGCCTGATCTTCATTCATATTGTGTGCAATAATTGTTAATGTTTCTTGAGGCCATATGCCTTCTCTTTGTACATTCCATTTTTTGATGACATCACCAGTTCATGTGGATTTAATTATCATCGTTATGCTGAGATGACTCTCAGATCTATACATCCAGCCTAATCTCTCTCCTGAGTTCTAGGCTTACATCACCAATTATCTACTAGACATTTCATACTGGATGACCCATAGACATCTCAAATGTAACATTCTGAAATAGAACTCATTATCTTTCCCCATAAATGGACTCTTCTTCAAAACTTTTCTGCTTCTATTAAGGGTACCACCATCCTTCTAGCATCTAAGATTTAGGATAGTCTAGGATTTAGGATCTAAGCTCTTCTAGGATCTAGGATCCAGATTCTCAAACTTGATGTCATCCAACACTTGCAAGTAATCCCATCAATTGCCACACCTTGTTTTTACCTCCACAACATCTTTCACATCTGTCCCTTTCTTTTCACTCACAAGGCTTGGTGTAAGTCCTCATGATCTCTCACCTGGATTACTATAGTAACCTAATAGTCTGCCCTGTCTCAGGTCTCATCCACCTCCAAACCATCCTCTACATAGCTGCCAAAATGGTTTTCTTGCAGTCCAGGTAGGACTGCATCACTTCTTTCCTCAACAAACTCCAGTGGCTCCCTCTTACCAGGAGGATCAAACATAATTTCCTGTAGGTGGCGTTTAAAGTCCTTCACAATCTGCCCCCAGCCTACCTTTATTCCTTATTACACATGACTTCCTTTCATGCACACAGGAGCCTATCTAAGTTAACTTTATTCTTTACATATGGCACTCAATTTCCCATCTCCTTTGTACTTTCAAGGCTTGAATGCCTATCTTCTTCACCTTCCTGTCTTGGCACCCCTAACTAGATTCAGCTTAAGGGTATCCTTCTAACCAATGCTTTTCTGGATCTCCCTAACTCCTAGTAGCTCCCTCTGAAAATTCTTAATTTTGTATATACCTAATATGTATATGTGTTGTCCACATTGACTAGATTGTAAGTTCCTGAAGGGCTGAAACTCTTTAGTTCTTGTCTTTGTGACTTCAGAGCCTAGCACATAGTAGGTGCTTAATAAATGTCTGTTGATTGACTAAAATGGATATGGTCCAGATATGGTTAAACCAGAGTAGAGTAGAATAGACCTAATGCCTTTCTTGGCTTGGAAATTTTAACTCTCCACGTGGCCTAAGGTTGCTTTCATTTTCTTGGCTGCCATATGCCTCTGCTGATATTTCATTTTCATATGAATCACTGAATCTTTTCCTCTCCTGAATAATACTTGCGAAGTGTATAAATCACAGTTGCCTTTTTGAATCCGTGTGTGTGACTTTACATTTATCCTGATAAATTTTATATAATTTGACTTATTCTAGTGCTCAACTCCATCAAGTTTCATTTGAACCCTGACTGTCATCTAGGGTGTTAGCTCTGTCTCAACTCAGCTTTGTGTTAGCTGAAATTTTAATAAACACACCATCTATGCCTTTATTCAAATAATTTAAAATAATATTGGGAAAATAAGGCTTGGGGAAGTGAGGAGGAGGGGCTTCTAGTTGCTTTCCAGTCTATGAAAGGTTTTTAAGCAGACCCATAAGAGGGATTAGACATGTTGTGTTTGGCCCCAGAGGGAAGAACCAGAAGTAATTGTTGCTGGGGTAGCTGAGTATGAGATTTGTTTGATGTAAGGAAATGCTTCCTAACAACTAGAGTTGGAAAGGGGGATGATGGGCTTCCTGGAGAGGCCCCAGGGGAATGTGGGTGAAGATTCAGGGTAACTGCTTCCTGAGAACCTGGCAGATGGAATTCCTGGTCAGGTATGTTTTGGTCTATCTGACCTCCGACCCCTCTGTTAGCTCTGACATTCTGTGATTATGTAGAATGAAAAGGGTGGCCAGGGATCAAGGGTCCCGCAGCCCTTGAGCCCATCCACAATGTGCCAGGGTTGCAGCTAGAGGAATGATCAGTGATGGAATGACTTTGCATATGTTTTATACTGTATTTAGTGTACTGTACATGGGGTCCCCCTCAATCCCTCTCCTTATGCCCCAGAATGCAGTTCCTTAAGGACAAGGAAGGGACTGTAGATGATTTTGCCTTTGTACCCCAGGCACCTAGCACAAAGACTGCACAGGCATAGAGCAAATATCTGATAAAATATTGGTTGAAGTGAATTGAAATGAAATGAATGAAGCTTTCATCACATCCTGCTGAGGGCTCTCTATCTGACTTCTATTAGAAGAGCTGTCCGTCAACAAACTTTTATTAAATGTTTACTTGAGCCAAGCATTGCAATCACTTGAGATGCAAAAAAGTCAATGATATGGTCCTGCCCTCAAGGACCTTACATTTTAATAAGAGACACCACGTGTACAGATATGTACTTAAAAGATATTCAAGTGTAAATGATACTTGTCTCAAAGGGAAAGTTTTGGGAGGAGGGCATGGAGAGGGAAAGACTTCCCAAAGAAGGTGGGATTTGAGCTGAGTCCTGACTGAAACAAAGGAAGCCTGGAGGCAGAGGTGAGGATAGAGAGTCTGAGATCTAGCGCAAAGTCAATGAGAAGACACAGGGTCTGGGAGGTGGAATGGGGATGAGGATTTCCTATCCCTGGACAAAGGTGCCCAGTAATGGAAATCAGACTCATCTGTAAGATTCCCTATGACCTGTGGCCAGAAAATCCCTGACCTTGAAGTCAGAGAATCCAGGCTCAGAGCCTACTTCTGATGCTTGCTACCTTTGTGTCTTTGAACAGGTCACTCCACCCCCTGGCCTCAGTTTTCTTGTATGTAAAATAAAGGAGCTGGCTTCAAGGGCCCCTTCTAGCCCTATCCATAATCTGGTGATCTGGGTTACTAAGCCTTGTATACATGACGAAATTCAGCTGGTATCCTAGTGCTGGTCTAGTATTGAACCTGGAGCCTACCGCCTGCACTCACACATGTCCCCTTATCCTAAAATGAAAAATAGAGGGTAGCTGCACGCTGCTGATAAATGATGGTAATTTTTTCTAATGAATGAATTGTTCTAGCAGCTGAGAAATAGCATTTCACCATTTACCCAAGCTCTCGAGTACAGAAGTACATCCATTAAAAAAAAAAAAAAAGTAAAAGAAAGAGAGAATATTCATTTTCCTTGGTTAAACCCACCTTCTGCTATGATGCCACCCAGTATTCGTTGGCATCTGAAGTGGGATTGGATTGTTGCTGCTGCCAGTGGACTGTTTCCCTGCACGGGAAGAGTCATGACCCTCTGTCCCTTGACACTCGGACACAATTTATACTGTCTATTTTACCCTTGGAGAGCCTCCCAGCTGGTCGGCATGATACCCCATATCGTTTTTATGATAAATGAACGCCTTTCGTAAAGTACAGTATCTCCGTCCTGCTCTGGGGAAAGGATAGGCCGCCTCCAAGGACTGCACAGCTTCTCAGAGCTTCGGCTATTACACACTCATTTTTGCTCTTTGATTTCTGCCTTTTTCCTAGCTTGGATGTTCCCCCTCTCCCTTCTCTCTCATACTTTATTCCCAGGGCTTTACTCCAGAATCTTCTCTGGGGTCTTGTCTTTCAGGGGATTTTGTTTTCCTTAGGCTGTCTGATAAATAATTCCTTGTAATCTCTCCTACCTGCAAATAATGTTCCCTATCATTTTTTAAAGTTGGGAGCAGGTGAGACATGAGCAGCAAACTGTAAAGGCTGAGCCTGCACCCATGGAGTTTAGTGGTAAAATTTAATAAAACTCACAACAAAGTTAATGACACATTTAATGTTACGGGTAATCCTCATTGCTCTGAATGGTAATTACGCATACGTGGTGAAATATTTATACCGGAAAATAATAACCATTGTTTTTATTCATCCAGACTAAACATTTCTGGGGTGAGCTTGTGAAGGGGGCATGGGGAGGAGTCATTGTGAGTCAATGTTCCCTTGTGTCTTCTGCACTAAAGCTAATCTTTCAGGGAAGGGAAGGGGAAGTCAAGGCTTTGCCCTGCCTTAACCCAGCCCTGGGTCCCTAATATCTGCTGTGCCCCTGTCCCCAATCTCTGGGGGAGAGGACTATGAATGTGCCAACTTCCAGAACAGAGGCTGAACCAGAGAGTTTTCCAGAACACCCAAGCAGTGGGCACTACCCCCACCCCCTTTCATTCCTCAAGGGAAGAAAAGAAAATAGATAGCTACCCTAGGGAGGCCTGGTTGAGAGCTCATTAGGAGGCTCAGAGTAGAAGAGCAGCAAGAGAAAACCTGCCTGAATGGGGTGTTTAAGACCCAGAGGAGTCTGGGGCTGGCAGCCGAGGAGGATGAACAAGCCTGAACAGTAGGGTACAGGATCGGCTACATTTCCAGCCCAGTGTAACAGTTTATCAGATTGTTCGCTGAACACCTAGTGCTAAGGGAGGCCTGAGTTAGTAGGGTGGAGATGGTAACTGAACACACAAGAGGGAATTTGGAAAGCTGGGGCACTGCTGGGCTAGGGAGAGTCCAGTGCCAATTGGGGGGGGCACAGTGCCAACACAGGGGTAGCTAGAGGGCAGTGGGAGAAGAGGGTTAGAAGTTAGAGGACTCTGCCTTTTCATACCTGGGTGACATTAGCCTCTTCTAAGAAGCCATTCTATCTCCCTACTATGTGCCTTGTCACCCATGGTCTCTCGTGCCTGCGTGCCTGCGTGCGTGTGTGTGTGTGTGTGTGTGTGTAAAACTCTCTGTCCTCATTTCTGTGTCCTGTCAGATCCGACCGCAGCAAGAAGCCTTTCCTGATCCACCTAAATTCTAGTGTCTTTGCCTCTGAGATTAGGTCTGATTTATCCTGCTTATAGCTTGTTTGTACAGAGTTGTTTGTATGTTGTCTCCCTGTTAGACTGTGAGGTCCCCAGGAGCCTTGTTTCGGGTAGCCAGAGCTTAGCACAGTGCTCAGCACACAGGAAGTGTTAAATAAATGCTCCTTCACTGACCTTAGGCAACCTGTCTGGTCTTCAGTTTCCTCATCAGTAAAAGGATGGGTTCAGATGACATGATCTCTGAGGTTGCCTGTATGTTTAAAATATTTTGAGCTCCTCATTGTGGGTGAATGGATGGACGTCCTAGGGGTGAAGAAGCAGGAGGTAAGTGTGGAGGCTTTAGAAAGGCAATGTGCCCCAAGTGAGCACGCCTGACTTCAGTACTTTGTCCAATGTGCCCTCCCTCCCCACTCTTCTCCTTGCCTTACTTTTTTGGGGGGCAGGCAACTATAAGGTAGTCCCAAAAACAGTAAGGTGACTCTGCTACCTAGTCAGTCAGGTCTGATAAATAGAAGCTGCGTGCAGAGGCATTTTCGGCATACGTGCTTGGCCACACAGAGGCCAAGGGGCCATTAAGTACTTGTAAGAGCAGGTAATTCGGGCTCTCTACCTTTGCTCATTTCTGGAATTTTACTCATCATTTCTCACCTGCCTCCATTACTGCCCTAGCCTCAGGTACCTCTCTCCTCTCTACCTCCACTTTTCATCTTTCTTTCATATATTGTCTTCTGTCATTCGATTGAAAGTTCCTTGAAGAAAGAGACTTTCTTTTTTTCATATTTGAATCTCTAGCACTTAGCACAATGACTGGAACATAGTAGGCACTTAAGGAATCTACTGACTGCCTAAACTGAAACACAAGCTTTGTGGGACCCAAGTTGGGTAATAAAAAAGTATTTGGAGCCAAATTCATTGTGATTCTCCAGATATTTACCTAACACAGAGTAACTGGGGCTTTGTCGTAGGGTACTAACAGTTGGTGGGGTGGAAGAATTAAAACTCCTATTTAGCTTTTAAAGCCCACTGTAACCTGTTCCTTTCCTATTTTTCTAGTCTTTTTAGACTTCATTCTCTGGGCCAGCTGGATGGTGCAGTGAATAAAGCACTGGCCCTAGATTCAGGAGAACCTGAGTTCAAATCCAGTCTTTGATGCTTATTAGCTGTGTGACCCTGGGAAAGTCACTTAAACCTGGTTGCCTTGCCAAAAAAATCATAATAAATAGACTTCATTCTCCTTCATATACTCTGTGATCCAGTGGTACTGGCTTCCCAGCTGTTCCTTACACATGAAATTCCCTTTGCCTTTCTGTTTGTTCCTCATGATACTCTTCCTTGTCCCTACCTCCCAGTGTCCCTGGCTTCCTTAATGTCCCAGATAAAATCCTACCTTCTATGATAAACCTTTCCTCATCCCCTTAATGCCAGTGTCTTCTCTCTGAAATTCCTTCCAATTTACCCGTATTCCTCTTGTTTGTACAGAGTAGTTTACATGTGGTCTCCCCCACTGAACTGTAAGCTCCCTGAAGGCCGTGGCTGTCCTTGTTTTCTTTGTATCCCAAGTGCTGAGCATAGTGCCTGGCAAACAGTAGATGCTTAATAAATGTTTCCTGACTTGACTTGCAATGACTGCCATCTTGGGCTTCACTGTCATCCTTTGCCACTGTAAGAAATAATCTTTCAATGGAATGAACATGGAATTTGATGTCACAGGACGTGAGTCTCATGTCCTTGGACATGACATGCCATTCTCTGTGCCTCAGTTTCTTCATCCATAAAATGAGGAGGATTTGCATTAGATGACCTCATAGCCCCCAAGATCCCATCACTAGAGTATCTTTATAACTACTAAGTGGAGGCACTTTCACTGGACTATACTTGTCCTAGCTTCAAAAACTCCTAGCTTGGCTTTGTTTGTGAACCCCATTTTTAACCTTTATGCCTGAAGGCGAGAAGCAAAAAATCACATGTGTCAGGGGATATTTTTAGATGTTGTTGGGTTTTTTTTAATCATTAAAAACATTCCTCAGAGTCAGCACAGTTTAGGAGACCCAGGTTTAAATCTTCCTTCTCTCTTAATGATTGTGTGACCCTGGGCAAGTCATAACCTCTGAGTTCCCTATGCAACACAGTAAGACTCTAATTGACAGAGAACGTGACAGTCTGCCTTGGTGGAGGGAGTTCCCTACATCAATAACATCACAGATTCAAGGACTTCCCTCCCCCTTCTAAAAATCTTACAAGGAACCCTTTTTCCCTCTGGTGTTAGAGAAGAAGACTTACAGTCTTGTGAGATCACCCTTCTTTTCTAGGAATACTTGTATAGGGCAGCTAGGTGGTACAATGGGTAGAACCCTGGGTCTGGAGTCAGGAAGACTGGAATTCAAATCCAGCCTCAGATATACGAACTAGCTTCGTTGCTCTAGGCAAGACGTTTAATAGCTGCCAGCCTCAGTTTCCTCAGTTATAAAATCACGGTAACAGTAGCACCTACCTCCCAGAACTGTTGTGAGAATCATATGAGATCATATTTGTAAGGCCCTTAGCTCAGTTCCTGGCACATAGAAGGTGATTTGGAAATGCTTGTTTCTCTTGGGTATGGCATGGTATGTCAGGGATATCATTCGATGCTGTCGTCCATCTATGTTGACAGGAAATTGAGTTACACTGGGGGTTCTCTAGTATCATCGTCCTCTGTTTGCTACAGTGGAAAGAGAATGATTGTTCTCCGTGTTCCCCTCTTTTTATCTATATCTATCTTACCTTCTTTTCCAGGGTATAGCTCCCATGACTACAGATCACCTGGACAAGGTCCTGAGTCTTCCCGACTAATGTGCTAATAAGGCACTGTTTCCAACTGATCTTTTTTCTCCCTTCCCAATATCCACCAGCTTTCTGATTGCTTTGGAAGTGGGTGGAGTGGGGAGAGGGCAGGAATCCAATCACTTACATTTTTAGGTTCTCTGTGGTGGAAACTCAGAAACTCAGTGAACTGATAATGATGGTGAGCAGAGGTTAAATCCACATCTTACCATCAAAGGAGCTTGAATAAAGGATTTGTATTCAACCACACAATGTAGAATGAGGGCAGTTCTTAAAATGATTGCTTGGGTTGCTTTTCTTCTCATAACCTCTGTCTATATGTGATAAAAATCTTTTTAAAAAGAAATTTTAGAATATATATCTCTATCCATCCAGCCAGCCATCTATATCTAATTTTATATACATGCATCTATATCTAAATCTGTTATAACTCTATATCTATGTATATTTTTGTCTTCTGTATCTCTATATCTGTGTATCTCTCCCTTCCTATCCACCCACCCACCTATTTTCTTCTGAGTCTCTGTCTCTGTCTCTCTTCCCCTCCCCTCTTCTCTCTTCTCCTTCCCTCCCTTCTCCTTCCCTCTCCTCTCTTCCCCTCCCCTCTCTTCCTTTCTCCTCTCTTTTCTTCCCCTGTTCTCTGCTCCCCTTCCCCACTCCCATGTCTTCCTCTCCCCTTCTCTCCCTTCCCCACCCTTCTCTCTGATAAGGCTTAGACCTGTCATTTACCAAGGATAGGGAAATCCCAGGGGAGAGAACACCCTCTACCAATTTACTAATTCAGGTTAGCATCTTCTTTGCCACTTAAAGTCTCAGTTACTCAGAGCACCGGGAAGCTGGGATGTGTGCAGGCTCATGCAGCCAGTTTGTGTTCAAGGCAGGATCTGAATCCTGTTCTTCCTGACTCAGGACCAGCACTCTACCAACCGCACAACAGTGCCTCCCCTTAATGGGAAATGCTCCTCCCTCTAACACGCTGGGGAAAGAGACCTCTAGATCTTTTCCCCTTGGTTTTATTCCCCATCATTAATGGCCCAGGGATATTTAGGAACACATATCATGAGCTTGAAATTCTTGTATTTTATTTTTAGGTTAAAAACATTTTTCTGCTGCTTTTTTCTTCCTTTTGGCAGAATGGAGGGAGGTCTCAAAGAGTTAATTTCGTCTTCAGCAAACCATCTTCTCTGGGGCTTTGGGAGGGCCCTTTCCCTGATCAGCCACTTCCATATCCAAGTCTGAAAAGGCTAATGTGGGAATGCTCCTCAGAAATAGGAAAATGTCTTGGTTTTGACCATAAATGGAACTGCACGCCTGGCATGGTGATAAGTGGAATGTGCGCACGGCCTGACTCACAGGCCCTCTCAGCACCAGCCCCTCTGGCTCTCTGGCTTGGCTGAAAGGCAGCAGTGCTCCAGGGTGGATGGACACCGCGTGGCTACAGACCGGATCAAAGAAAAGGGAACAGCTCCACATGCAGCTAGTAGCTGCCTTGCTGGGCTCCTGACTGGCCACTCCCTCCAAATCCCACCTAGGCTCCTGTTGTTTTCCTAAAAATCCAATGTGGGGGATCTAACAATGCATGAAAGAATATGTTGCTTATTTGGATGTTTTCACCCTCCTTTTGTTTTTCTTTTTTGGTTGAGGATTTGTACTATCTAAATGGGGTGGGGGAACTTCACTAAATCCACTCTATAAATTTTATAGTATTATATCATGGAGAGAGGGCTAGATTTGGAGCAGGGAGACCTGGGTTCAAGGTTTGTCTCTAACACATCCTGACTGTGTGACTGTAAAATTCACCTAATATTTCTGGGTCTCAGTTTCTTCATATGTAAAATAAGGAGGTCAGAGTAAATGATTTATAATATACCTTTAAATATAGGATCCTGTGACTATGGTTTTCCTCACTTACTCTCTGTGTGACCTTAGGTAAATTCCTTAACCTTTCTAGGTCTGTTTCCTGAATTGCCCAACAAAGGGGCTGTGTAGTACATGATTTCTATTTTAGGTTGAAATCAGTGATCTAGAGATGCCAAGTTACAGAAGAATAGCCAATTTTCCATAGGTAGAGGGAGTTTTCACACTGGCAATTCCCTATACCAGTTAAATAAAAGGTGTAGACCAGAACAAACACTTCTCTCCCTCTTTCTTAAGTACACCTTGACCATCATATACAACTTTCTGATAGCCAGAGACTACTTGTTTCCCACCTCCCCATCCCTTTAAAACATAAGCTCCCAAACCCAAAATGAGTTCCTCTAAATCAGGTGAGGAAACCTTATAGCTCAAGTCAGATAATTAGTCTGGCTGCTGCCTGCTGAAGAAAATGTCTTTTGATTGACATAGGGGCTTTTGAACCAGGCTTTCTGCCTCCTCAGTGGAGATGGCATTCAGGATTACAGCCTGCCCACCCTGCCATAGCCATAGCCAAGACTCCCTCATCACCAGTCTTTAATTGTTTATGAATTAGGCCTTCAGTAAACAAAATCTCCACATTATCTCCCTCTTTAGTCCCAGGGTCCCATTCCAGCCTGCCCACAGATGTCTAATGTGGGGCTGGAAGTGTTCCATACAGAGATCCCATCCTTTCGAAGAAGTAGAGTCATAGTGGTGGGGGTAGTGTGTGTTGGAAAACAAGCTATTTCCCTTCTCATAGAGGTCCTGGCTGAATCTGGAGCCCCATGCCCTTTGGAAGTATTTGCCCAGACATTATCGGGTGGAAATGAAAGCGGGCAACCTCCTTTGCCCCATTTTCCTTCTTAGCTCGTCCCCCCATTCACTCTACACCTGCATTTGCAGCAGGCCGGTGAGGAAAACCCTCTAGTGGAAACTTCCCCACCAAACCTCAGAGCCCACGGAGGAACCCAGCAGGATTGCGCCGAACAGTTACGGCTTGGTATTTGAACATCATTTAATGAGCGCCCAGAATTCCTCTGTAAATGCACATCGTTAATTTGGGGCCTGCTTTTCATTAATTAGGGCTTTAGTGGCAAGTGCCACCGAGCCATCCGCAGTGTTTAAGGTTACATCAAGCCCCAGCAAACGGTGTGCTGATAACAAGACGCATCTATCTTCATTACCTGGTCCACTCCTGTCTGCCTAGGCTCTGCCCCCCTTCCTGGAAGGGCTATGCCACTTGGAACTGCAGAATTAAACTTTTATCCAAACCAGATTCTGCACTTTCACCTCTTTTTTATTCCTTGAGTAAGTCCCATTTATTTTTGCTTAAATGACATCTGATTACCCAACATGGAGAGGAGCAAGGACTTAACTGAAAACAGCCTGCAGATCTTGAGTTCGGGGATGGAGAGTTACAGTGGGTTAACATTTATAGAAATCCTCACATTTATATTTCATCTGATACAGGGGCTCGGTGTAAAAGAAAGAGTTTCTCATTTTTCTTCTCATAAGTCTACAGCTCTGATAGGATGAAAAGGGAGGAAAAAAACACCACAACCCAGAGAAATACAGGAAATTAATTTTAAATCTGAAGAATAAATGCTCTTTTTGGTTCGTTTACTTTTGCAGTGTTTCTTGCTCTAAAAATATGTATCATTCAAGGTAATCACTGGGCCAATAGAATCAGTCAAATGCAGGAGAAGGAGCCCTGGATGTACCCCCTCAGCAGGTCCAGATTTGATCTTGCCGCCAGTGTTCATGGCTCATGATCACTCAGGACAGGATCCCAGAAAGGAGAGATCCTTCTCTAGCCCCTGTATACCAGCCAGGCTGTATGTCATGAGAGATACTGCTTTAAAGCTGGGGAGGGGGGGGGAAAACTCCAAAGAGAACATGTTTGTTTATCCTCAAACAATGGGATAGAGAAATTCACAAAGCAACTGACATCTGTTGACAGATGATTGGTTCTCCCTAAGTATAGTTGATCCAATACAGGGAGAGCAGTACCTGGAATCGCTGTTTGACACACCAGGGAGCTCACGGCGATGGCCTGTAGCTCTCCTGAACCATGGTTCAATTTTAAGCATCACTGGCTGGGATGGGTTATTGTGACTAGGGTGAGAAGTCAGTTTGGAGAGGTTGATGTTCAGGCAAAGTGTGACATGGGAGAGGAGGGCGAGAGGAGGAGGAAAAGGAGGGGAAGGAGGAAAGGGAGGAAGGAGGAGGAGAGGAGGATGGAGAACAGGGAGGAGGAAATAGAGGGAAAGGAAGGGAAGAAGGATGAAGGGAATAGAGGATGAGAAAGAGGAGAAGGATAAGAGCAGAAGTTGCTTACAAGAATGATAGCCCAAGGGAAGGTATCTGGATCCCTTGCACTAGTGAGCTCCACTCACACACTTATCACGAGATGATAGTCTAGGCTGTGGGTCTGCCCTGCATTGCTTCCAGCTGGCTTAAAAAATGCAGATTCCCTTCTCAGATAGATAGCAAGAGACAAAATGTCAGCAGATTGACATTCGCCACAATAGACCTCCCCTCAACCTGGGAAGGCGGTCTATAGATCAGAGCTGGGTGTTGTGCCCCCCTGGCTAGGCAGGGTTTGCCTAGGATCATGCTGGCACCCCACCAGGTGTTAGCATTATCCTGGAGGGTGACCTCTTCTTACTGCCACCTGGAAAAAGAACCACAGAACATCAACAGCACACACACACACACACACACACACACACACACACACACACACACACACACACACACACACACACACACACACACACACACACCCCTTTCCAGGCTGCCAACTTTGCTTCTCTTTCTTTCAAATTTATAATGATGTTCTGCTGCACCCCTCACCAACACTCCAAGTTTATCCAAAAGGTGAGCTTGTATTCCTGTATCATCTTTTGGTTTGTCTGCATCTTGCTAAATATGAAACAGAGAATCCCCCAGAGACAGTGGTAAGCAAAGACAAAAGAGACAAAACACCTGGTTTTTAATATTTAGCACTAAGTTATCTATATTATCCATGATTGAAAGGACTGGCCTTAAGCTGGATATTTCTTAAATTTACCAGGATGGTGAGTTGGACTCTTGAGCTAAGTGCTCTCTGAAGGTTATGTGTTAACTGTATAAAGAAGGCTCTTTCCTTTGAAAGGATAAAGCTCATATACGGTGATGCATCCGGGTACAATGGAGCCAATGAGACAAGGGTCATATCTGAAGGATTTCTGCTTGCAGTGAGCTACATACAAGTATTTTCATTTTTTTATTCAAACAAAAATCCTAAAGCAGCCTCTAGAGCTTGGCACACAGGCCACAGTCAGGAACGCAGTCATTTGTCCAACTGGTATCATTCATTATTGTGTTTAAACACACACACACACACACACACACACACACACAACTTTAGGCTCTTTTGGGTCAAGGCCACTTTTAACAGGTTAAAAGCTGTTCCGAAGGGTTACTTCACCATAGAAGCAAATGAGATTTGGCCTCTAGACTGATGGATAAAAAAAACAAAAACCCAGCAACACAATAATATAGATAAAACCAGTCTCAAGAATGTTTGGATGGAGGAAATATTGATATAAAGGAAGGCTCACAGATGCATCACTGCCAGGAAGAAAGGGGATCTCTCATCATGCCATTTGTAGCAATTAGTTCACATTTCCTTTTGATAGTTTTCTCAGTTTGGGTCTTGTTTTGGCTGCCCTCAGTTAAATATTTTTTTTAATAACCTGGGAAATGTAATTGTACTGGCACCAACTTCCATCTGTCAACTACTGACCTTGCTGTTTCTGCATCCGTAATAACCACACGCCGTTGTCATGGAAAGAATTATGATGTTTCAATCGAATGCATTGCACAGTTAACAAATCCATAACATGATCGGGATCTGGGCCTGGTGAACATATTTAGCAAATGTGTTTCAGAGACCTCAAGGGAAAGGGAAGAAGAGGAGGAAAATATCTGAAAGGTTTGTCTCAATGTTTTGCTATCAACAGAGGGAGTGAGTGATCATTGCAAAAAGCAATAGCACAGTATAAGCTTAAGATTCAGGCGCATGATCTAAATCAAAACGTGGGATTGGATCATGAAAGGACAAAGTGGAAAATGTCCAGAGGATGGCAAGCAGTAGTGAAACCCATTGATGGAGTCAATGTCATCCAAAGATCAATTGAAGGACATGGGGACATTCACATAGAGAGGACTGGGAGTGGATGGGTAAAGTGTGGGGAGACCTTGTTGCTGAGTTGTTTCAAGTCATGTCTGACTCTCCATGACTCCATATGGAGTTTTCTTGGCAAAAGTACTAGAGTGGTTGGCCATTTTCTTCTCCAGCTCATTTTTCAGAGGAGGAACTGAAGCAAACAGAATTAAGTTACTTGTCCAGGGTCACACAACTCATAAGTGTATGAGGCTGGATCTGAACTCAGATACTCCTGATTCTAGACCTGGCACTCTATCCACTGTGCCACCTAGAAGCACTACAGTTTTCTAATGACTGTCTTGTGGAAGAGACCAGACTTATTCTGCCTAGCTCCAGAGGGCAGAACCAGGCACAATGAATGGCTGGATGTTTCAGGGCTATAAATTTAGTCTTAATGTCAGGAAAGTCTTCCTTACAATGGTCCTATCCCCAAATGGAATGAGTTGCCTTGAGACATAAAGGGCTCCTCTCTTTGGACATCTTTCAGACAAAAGCTTCAGAGTGTGGCAAAAAGATTTCTTTTTCATCTCTAGGTTAGACTAGACTGCCTCAGATGGTTCTTACGTCCGCCATTTTGCAATCCAAATTCACATTTCCTTTAAATGCCAAGGAAAGAGGGAGAAAAAAAATCTTAAAAAAATAACTTGACCTTCTAGAAAGTAAGTTTCTAACAGTCAGGGATTGTGTTCTATTCATCTGCTTGTCTCTGCCAGGGCCTTGAAGAGTACTTGGCACCCCTTGGTAAGTACTTAATAATTATTTGTTGAACTGAACTGAAAGTAAGTTTGAGTAAAATCTGGAATTGATGAGAAGCTGGCCTATTGCTTAATTCAGAGTTAATATGGGAGAAAATGATATTCTAGATGTTTCCATTTATTTTCTCCCTCTTATGTCTAAATCCATAGGCATTTTAAATCAGGTCCCACAAAGGCTAAATCTTTAATTTGAGGACAGATATTATTCTGATATTATCTAACAAAGAGTTTTTGTGCCTGCACATAATCTCCTCTTACATACAATTAAAGGATAATGGCTCTGGTGGAGGGACATAATCAGCTTTTGTGGGTGACTAAATGGCAAAGAAAAACCCAGAAGCTGGAGAATGGCTAAAAATTGTTTACAACATTTTTTTTTTTTACAAGCGAGACCTGCTTTAAGGAAAACACAAAGAAGCAAACCAACCAATGTAAGAAAATGTGAATGAACAAAAAGGTAAATAAGTTATCCTTCCACACTTGGGTTTATGTTATGTTACTTATACATGTATCAGAAAAGGAACTAGCACCTATTAGGTGTCGACTATGGGCCAGGCACAACTATTATTTCATTTGATTCTTCTAAACCTAGGGGTAGGTACTATTATTATTTCCATCTTATAGATGAGGAAACTGAGTCATGCAGCAGTCATGCCCAGGGTCACACAGACAGTACAAGTCTGAGGTCCAATTTGAACTCAGGTCTTCCTAACTCAGTGTTCTATCCACTGCATCACTTAACTGCCTCTGATCATGTCATCAATCTCCTCTGAGCCCTTGAATGCCTCCCTAATGCCTATCAAATAAAGTTCCCATACCTTTACCTGGCATTATTCCCCCAAATCTGGCAACACCTTCCTTTTCCCACTTTAGGCAGTGCCATTCCCTTCTAAGTAAGGATAAGGACTGGGATGTGATATTGCTGATATAGGGAACTCCCAGGTGAAGGATCTTTCCCTACAAATGGAGAACTCACAATCATAGAGGGTCTTTTGGGGAACTGATCACATCAGTGTTCTGAACCCTCCCCCCCCCCCCACACACACCATGAACTGATCTGCTTCTCTGCTATTCCCTCTCTCCTTCCCTCCTTGCCCCATCAATGCCCCCCCCCCCCCCCTTAACCTATTGTATCCCTACTCTTTTACCAACTCAAATACCAAGAAACCTCCCAAGGTCCCCTTGGTCTATAACGACCGCATACTTCTCTGATATTTACAACTTGAATTCAAGGACCTGAATTCCAGTTTGGACTCTGTCACTTACTACTACTAACTGGATGTTGGATGGGTCTTCTGGGGTCCTCAGTTTCCTCATATGTAACATGAGACTGTTGGGTTCAATGGTCGTTCCAGCTTTAAATCAATGTTAACTTTGTGTGTATGCCATATCCCCATTAATCTGCAAGCTCTCCAAGGGCAGAGACTCTCTCATATTTAACTCCCTCTCCCCTCTTTCCTGACAGTATCTATGACCATTATCTACACACAGGAAGTACTTCATGTTTCTTGAATTGTTTACTTTTTGAGAGAATTCTTCCACTCCACAAAAGGAATCAGCCACCTCAGGGTTCCTTTAAATATTAAGTAACATGACATTATGATAGAGAGACTGGGGATGGAGTGGCGAACAGAAAAGAGAGAAACAAATAAAACTCACCCTAGGAGCTGCTGACAACTGAAGACCAATCAGACTCAAGACAGGCACAGTGAGTCAGTGGTCAGAACCAGGTTTGGAGCCAAAAGATTCCTGGCACTGGCAGGTCCGCTGTCTGTGCCTCAGTTACTTCATTTGAAAAATCCTTTCTGTTCATTTTTTTTTGGGGGGGGGTGTGGATCTCTCATCTAACAGAAGACATTCTTTGTGCCCCAAACTGGACAATATGAAGTTACCCTGATGTCTTCCTCCTCTCCAGCTTCAACCTTACCTTCATTCTCTTCCTGACTTCCTGACACTGAGCAGTCAAGAGTAGTCAAGTTTTTATTAAGTTCTTATTATTTTATTTTGTCTTTATCTTATTTTGTTAAGTTTTTATTAAGTTCTTACTATTTGCTAGACTCTATGTTAAGTGCTGAGAATAGAAATACTGTTCAACAGCAAGAAAGACTTTGCCCTCAAAAAGCTTACTTTCTAAGGGGGAAAGACAATCCATAAAAGGGAGCTGAAAAAGCAGGTGAGGGTGGGGAAGTGAGAAAGGTAACTGGTGCTGGGATATTGAAAAGAACGAGAAAGTCTGGAGAAGACTATTTAGCTGTTCTGAGCACTCTCCTTAAAGGAGGTTCTGAGAGGAACTAGCCCATCAGGGGAAGAAGCAACAGGGGCAGAGGGGACTTCCAGTGTGTGAAGTCCAGGCGTGAAGTGAGTGTCCAGTGCATAGTAAAGTCCTGAAGAATCAGGAGGGCAGCCTGCAGAGGAATGAAATCTATATTAATTTGTAGCTCTTATAAAAGTATCTCCAGATCCTGCCTAGCACATGGCAGGTGCTTAATCAATATTTGTTAATTGAAAATGTGACTTACCTTAGATGATATCACTTTTTGAAGTTACATTTTATTTTCTCTAGTTAACAAATATTTTTTCTCTTTTTTCTTCCCTCCCACAAAAAAGAGAGAAAAACTAGAATTCTCACACAACAGATCCCCATATTGGCCTCATTCAAAAATATTTATTTCATTTTGCACACTGAGTCCACCATCTTATGTCAGGAGATGGGCACCCCACTTCCTCGCTAACTCTCTGGCATCACAACTGGTCATTGCATTGATCAAGATAAAGTGTTTCACAGTTGGTCATTAAAAAAAATTGTTTGTTTTTCTCCCTACAGGAAGACAATTAGAAATGTATAGTATCAGATTCATAGATGTAGCTTTGGAGCATGAAGGGAGTGTCAAGGCCACCAAATCCAACTCCTCAATTTACAAATGAGGAAACTGAGGTCCAGAGAGTTTTTCTTGACTTTTTCAAGATCATATAGGAAACATCTGAAGCAGAATTCAAATTCAAGTCCTCTGACTGCAGAATTTAAGATCTTTGCGTTGTACCAAGATGACACAATGGTTAGACCATTAGGTATGGAGTCAGAAAGATCTGAGCTCAAATTCAGCTTCATATGGTTACTAGCTGTGTGACCCTGGGCAAGTCACTTAACCTCTATCTACCTTAGTTTCCTCAACTGTAAAATAAGGATAATAACAGCAACCACTTCCCAGGTTTGTTGTGAGGATCCAATAAGATAGTATTTGTAAAGCATTTAGTATACTGCCTGCACATAGTAGGTGCTTGTTTCTTTCCAATCCAAGCCCCCCTCCTCCCCCAACAACAGATTTTGATTCAGAATGTGAACCCTGACTAAGAGGTTTCATTAAAAGACAGGACACAAGAAACAGAAAGACAACCCAGAACCTCAACTTTGAGGGAATTTGGGAAATGTCATTGTTCTCTGATCTTTCCAGGCAGTTCAGTCTGGAGCCCAGGCTTTTCAGAAGTCAAGTTCCAAGAACAGTTTACTCTGGGAAGAGCCTTGCTTTGTAAGATGGGTTGCAATCAGGAATCCAGGATCTGCCAGGAGCTAATACTAGATTTTTCTGAATCAAAAAATATGATTTTTCTTATAATTATATTTTCTGTAAGCTGGTTTATCTTTATTATTTTTTAGGCAAACCATTAGCATGGGTGAGAATGTCACTATATGGTTGAAGGAGAAAGAAAGCACCCTCTACAACAGCCACAGCACTTCTGTGCTTAGTCTTGTTCCCTAAAAAAAGTTTTCCAAAAGTCAAACTCTTTTCGTTTGAATCTTGCCTGAAATACCTATACATGTGCTTTACATCCCACCTGCTAGCTCTCCATCATCTCAAAGCCCAAAATGGCCATTCTGCTGCTATTTCTAAAGCAAACACCCAGGGAGATGTCAATCTGACTAAAATAGCCTCCTTTTAATAAGTGGCTTAAATGTATCCTCCTCTCTCCCCCGCCCCCACCCCCAATCAACAGCTCTCAAAATCATCTGCTTTCTTAAATATTTGAAGACATGTATGTTCCACCTGTCCTCAGCCTCTCATCAGACTGGCACATTGGCAGCTTCTAATTTATTATTATTTTATAATTTTAAGCCACTTGTACATGGGGTATAATAGAGAAAAAAGCCCTGGATTTCATGCCTTAAGAATTTCAATTCTGATACTTTCAGATTGTGAGACTTTAGGTAAATCATTTAACTTTAGTTTCCTCATCTGTAAAATGGATAATAGATAAATAAATATATAAAAAAATGGCTAATTTTTTTTATAGAGCTTTAGAGTTTGTAGTAATGATAATGGCTAATATTTTTATAGAGTTTTAAAGTTTGCAAACCACTTTCCATACGTGTCCCTCCAAGGTCTCTTCCAGCTGCATGTGGAACATAGTAGGTACTTTCTGGTGGTCCTGTGAGCCCATGATCTTCAAATATTTGCTTTGAGATACTTTGCCTGGTCAGGGAAACATTCAAAATCTTTGGTGACATTAGCTCTGATTTACAGAATATAGAAAAAAGCCACATCTGGTGTTTATCTGCCTTTCAAATCAATTAATCAGTTAATAGTAATTGATTGACTACCTCTCTATTTGCTTAACATCCTGTTAGGCGCCATCAAATTGAAGTTCCCAAGACCTTCTTATTATTATGCGTGCTCCCAAATGAGTTTTATTGTTTTGATTGTTTGGCTTGGCTCAACTGAGAAGCAACTTGAAGTTTATATTACTGAAATTTTTTTCCAAATTGAGTTGGGATGAGGGTGGATTTTTGAATGACCCTAGGTGGTTCTCTGAATCCAGAGAAAGGCCCACGTCATACTGGGAGAAGATGTGTCTATCTGTGAAAGGGAAGATTTTCATACATGGACCAATACCTTCATAGGTCAAGTGAGAGAGATAATGGGATGAATTCTGAAGGGACTTCAGTGGTTTCCCAATCTTGGGTGATTATTAGTGGATGTAAAAGTGTCAAATCCCACAGGGATGGGGAACCTGCTGCCTTGAGGTCACGTGTGGCCTTTTAAGTCATCAAGTACTGCCCTTTGGCTGAGTCTAAACTTCATGGATGTGAACAAGAATGTGTCCTGTAAAACTTGGACTCAGTCAAAAGGCCCAAGGATCTAGAAGGCCACATGTGTCCTTGAGGCAGCAGGTTCCCCACCCCTGCTCCAGACCAAGTAACTCTAGACACAAGACTAACGAATATAAAAAGGCAAAGACATGGAAGACATATTCAATTCAGAATAAGTGAATCCACGTGGAGTTGGAACTAGGATCAGAACTGAAATTAGGACCTAAACTAGACTAGAATCAGAAACCAGAACTAGAAGCAGATTTAGAACCAGAGCTAGAATGATAACTACAATTAGAACCAAAACAAAGAAAGTAGAACTAGAATCAGAACTAGAATTGGAGCTGGAACCAGCACTTCCGTAAGACCCCAGTACCAAAACCAGAACCTACACCAGAGACCAGTACTAGAACCAAAACTAGGACTAGAAGCAGAACCAGAACTAGAACTAGAATTTAGATTAGCACCTGGGTTCAATTACCTGCTCTGTTACAACCAGCTTGACCTGGGGCAGAAAGGATGGAACCATTCTGATTCTCAGTTACCTAATCTGTTAAGTCTGTTAATGGTAAATACTAATTTAACCTAAATCAATATTTTATATTCAGTCTAAATTTAACCTAAATCCTAAATGTTAAAACCTAAATCTGTTAAAAACCCATAAAATGCCATTTTGATAGGGTAAGAATCCACTCCATGGAGGTACAGAGTTTCAAGTTAGCTGAGTCTGACCAAATCTATCTAGGAATTGCCAAGAAAATAATTGATGTAATCCTAGATCACTAGGCAAAAGCCAGTGCAGGGCCTATTTTTATAAAAGGGAAATGAGAAGTTGCTTGAGAATGAATGACCTTTAGATAGATGCCATTCGTGGTGGTTGCCTCAAACATAGTGAGTTTTTGATAGTTTTATGAATACAATAATAATGAGTGGAGGAAAATAACACTCAAGATTTTTAAAATGATGAACTTCTTTGAAAATTCAGATTCTTGGTGTTGTCAAGCATTTAGATATGTCAAAACATCTGAATTTTGACTGATGCTTCCCATTTCCACCCAGGACTTGATAATACCTAGATGTTGCCAAGGACGTTGGGTACCTTCACATCAGCTTGGAAGTATTGTCTTGATAGAAGGTCTTAAAAACTCAGTTCTGGGTTTGATAGCAGAAATTTCTATAACTGGCCAAATGATGCACTTGAAATCCTTGAGATGCATAACCTAGTCAATTAAACAGTCATCAAACCTATTGCTTTATTAAAGACCTACTATGTATTCATCATTTTACTGGGCATTCATGCTAGAAAGACAAAATTCCTACCCATGAGGAGCTTATATTTTACTGTGAGAAAAGAAATGACTAGTTGAGTAATTGCAAAATATAGCCAAAGTGAATACAAAGTCATTTTGAGGGGAAATAAGCAGGAGAAACAATAGGAAAAGGTCTGTTGTGGGAGATGGTTCTTGAGCTGAGTTTTGAAGGGAGTTGGAGATTCCAAGAAGAGGAGGTGAGAAGGAAAAGTGTTTCAGGTTTAGTGAACAGCTGATGAAAGAAACGAAGGAAGCAAACATTTATTTAGCTCTTACAAAGAACCAGGCACTGGGCTAAGTACTTTACAAATATCTGGTTTTTTAACATCACAACAACCCTGGGAGGTCGTTGCTATAATTATCCCCATTTTATAGCTGAGGAATTGAGGCAGGCAAAGGCTAAGTGATTGGCCAGGGTCACACAATTGGTGAGTATCTGAGATGGCTTTGAACTTAGGTCTTCTGACTCCAGGCCCAATGCACAATCAAGTATGGTAAAGATGGAAAAGAAGAGGCAATATCAGAGAAAAACAAGAAAAAGTATCAAGAGGCCATTATATGCAATAAACTAGCCATAAGTAGTCAGTTTATAAGAAGCAGGCACTGCTGTCTAGTAGACAGAGCATTAGTGTTGACTCAGGATGACCTGAGGTCAAGGCCAGCCTCTCACATTTACTGACTCTGACCTTGGCTTACAGGGTCAGTGTCCCAGCACTACCTTCTAAATCTTTAAGTTGAAGATACATTGAGTTGAGGGAATTTCCTCATTGGGAGCTCCGACCACATTGGTCTGGTCCAAGTCAACAAACATTTTATTGGGCACTACTCTCTGCCAGGCATCATGCTAACCATAAGAATAGAAATAAAATTAAAGACAGTTGCTTCACTCCCTCTCATCATTTTAATGAGGGGAGATTGAACATAAAATGTAAGTGAAAAGCTGGTAGGGTGGGTCAAAGAAGTAGAAATCTGGAGTATCAAGAGTGACATTTATAGAGAAACAAGCAAGGCTAGCTTGGTCATTTCCTCAAAATGGAGGTTCCAGGAGGAGCTCCTCATTTGGAAGAAAGATTACAGGGGTGGAGGACCTTCCATGGGATAAAGATCACAGAGTAGTGGCATCTTCCAGGCTGAGAAGGCTGCTGAGATATGGTAGAGGAGTCCTGAGAGTCAGGAGTGGATTTCGGAGAGGAGAGATGTAGTGAGCATGACTGGCCTGGGTATTTCCTTAAAATGGAGATTCTGGGAGGAATTTACCAATTAGAGAAAAGAGCTGCCAAGTCAAGGAAATCTAGGATCAGCATAATGCTGGGACAAGGTGAAGGAGTCAGTAGAGACAGAAATAGTCCAATAAAAGAAATGGTATGTGAGCACGTCATATACTAAAGTGGGAAGCATGTTGGATTTGAAATCAAAGGACCTGGATTTGAGTCCTGTCATTTACTATATATATGACCTTGGGCAAGTCACACTTATACTCTTTGAGCCTTAGTCTTTCCATTTATAAAATTAAGGCTTTCACTAGATGACCTCTAACTTCCTTTTTTGCTTTAAATCTATAATGCTATAATCCTCCATACTACATTTACAAGAAAGAAATTACACATTGGGGTTATCCAAGTACTTTGTTCAACAATTCAATGCAGCTGTTCTATATGTACTAGGGAATGATTCTACCTCTTTTTCCCTCAAATTCAGGTTTGGGCATCATGGTACAAATATTTGTGGGAAAATGTTGGACATAAACTAGGAAGATAATTGAATGCTATATTTTCAAAACTTTATTTTTATTGTTTTCTGTTCTTACATCACTTTTCTTTCTGTATATATCTTTTTACCCCTACCCAGTGAACCATCCTTTTCCAAGGGAGTGCTGCTGCCAGAATCATGCCTGAAAGATCCAATTGTCAAATTTTCAGGGTGAACATTTATACCTTAGAAATAGTCAAATGTTATAAATCAGGGAATTGATTTATTGTTTTGCTGATGATCTAGACTTAATAAAATGATAGGAAAATGTTAATAATGCAGATTAAACTTGAAAGGATGTCATATGCACTTTTTTGAGTCAGTTGTGAAGTATTTACCAGCATATTCTTGCTTGTAACAAAGATTAAAAAACAAAAACGAAAAGGATTCATTTTAGAAGGACCAATCAACAAATCGACTCTGTCTGACAATACATCTAATATTCTATACTCATAGTTCCCAACTTTGCAAACAGGGGAGGGAGGTGCATTTTCCCAAGGATCTAGAGAGTCAAGTCCATTTGCTTTCCACATGACTGTGATTTGGGTCAATCCATAGAACGTTTCTAGACTTCTGTTTGATCACTTGAAATGATGGAGGCACTGCGCTAGATAGATGACTTTTAAATCGCAAAATCTATGGCCCAATAATCTATGAACTATGCTCCGAGGCTAAGCTTGGTCATAAGTACACAGTGTTCAGGGAACGTTGCCTTTGTTGAACTTGAGTGGATGGGAGTAAATGGGGGAGTTGTCTAAATCTTTGCAAGACTTGGATCATGTAGGGGATTTTGGTGACATAGAAATGCCTGAGTTGGGAACTCCCTCTTCTGACTCAGATCCCATGGCAAGCCATCCATGCCTAGTCGATTTCTCTTGAGAGAGCTCCCTAAGGCTCAGAAAGGTTGACCAATTTTAAGAGTATCAAACAGTTAAATATTTGAACCAAGGTGATCCTGACTCCAAACCCCAAAGTCTATTCATTACAACATGATATCTCTTCAAGAAGCTCATAGGATCATATTCTTGGAGTTGGGTCATCTAGCCCAACTCAATCATTTTACAAATGGGGAAACTGAGTCCTAGAGAGGTGATACAACTCATCTAAGGTCACACCAGCAATGTCAGACCTGTGGTTTGAACCCAGGTCCTCTAACTACAAAACTAACACATTTTCCCTTACACTATGCAGTTATCAAATCATAATTATTCATTCATTCATTCGATGAATATTTACAAGCATTTAATATATGCAAGACACCATGTGAACTTTTTTCTCTCTGTGTTAAACAAGGAAGATCATGCCTCAGGGTCCCTGATCTCTAGAAATTTGTAGTATGTGGAGAGGAGATGAGTACACGATGAAATCTAATGCAAGTTAGTGCAAGACTTTCCATCTGAGTGACAAAAATACATGGAAGTTTAGAGGAGATAGAAAGGACTTCAGGCTTGAGTGATGACAGGAGCCTTTGTGGACAAAATGAAATTTGACTAAGCCATCAATGAATCAGTCAATGAGAACTTATTAACTACCCAGTGCTTAACAAATGCCTGGCAAGTAGCAGGAGCTTAATGCACGTTTATTGATCTACTGATTGACCTGCCACTGTTTCAGGTTCAGTGCTAGACTCTGGGCTTAAAGAGACAAAAAGGAAATCATCCCTGCCCTAGAGGTGCTGACATTCTATTGGCCATGAATGACAAGTAAGGTTTCAATGCTGTACTCAGAAATGGACCTTTTAAATCAGATCTTTCCTGATTCTCTCAGTCCTAAATTTTCCATCGGTCAATAAGCAGGCATTGTGCTAAACCTTGGGGCTTCAAAGACAAAGTAACATCTGTGCCTGCTTTCAGGGAGCTTATATTCTAATGTGGGGATACAACATAAACATAAGAACTTATACACTAGATACAGAAAGGTTGAAAGGTCAGAAAACCATTAACAATGGGGGAGGGAGGAAGAGGAGTCCTGAAGGAGTCTCTTGTAGAAGCTGGATTTGAGCTAGCGCTTTCATAAAGTCAAGGATTATGAGAAGCAGAGATGAGAAGAAAACATTCCAGACGTTGGACTGGGAGTGGGGGTGGGGGTGGGAGGAAAGGGTAGCCAAGAACTACTTGGCATGATTTTGTTTGAACTTGGTTTTTCTGGATATATGTTGTATCTTTCCCATTAGAATATAAACTCCTTCCAGATCTGACACTATCTTTTATTTCTATTTTTGTATCCCCTACATTTAATACAATGTCTGGAACAAGGTAGATACGTACTTATTAAACATTTTTTGCATCTGTATCTGAATTTGGGGGAGAACGCTGAGTTTTGTACCACTGCTTGAAATATGTCTCTATTATTCTGAATTCTAAGTTTAAGAACTTCAAAGCCCCTCCCCACAGCAAGCTAGTATCATGTCTTTTTTTTTTTTTTAAGTGTGTTCTTCATGCCATTATAACCACTTGAATCCTAGAAACGAATCTAGGAGTTCTCTTCCAGGTACATCCAACATGGTAGCTTTACCATTGAGAGATGAGAAGTCACATTGCAATAAAGGAGATGGGCTAAACATTAGGAAAATTAATTTGGCTATTATTCCAGTTAAATCTCTTTTACAGATGTTAGATATTTGTGGGAATGGTTTATTAAAAAAAAACAATAATGAACAAAAAACCCCCATGATCTCCCAAGCAGGTTTGGATAGTCTGAGAAATCCTGCAGTGAAGTAGTGAGAAAAATTCATCTGCTCCAAGCATATAAAAATAACACTAGGGTGAAAGTGCACCTGGTTGGACATAGGAGATCTCCTTGAGTCAGGATGACTCTCCAAACCCCACAGGAGAAAGTCCTGAGTCAGTTTTGGGTGGCTTAGAATTTTAAAAAATAGGGATTTCCTGATTTGGTTCTCAGGTCTATGCATCAGATCTGGGAAGCATTGGAAGAGAACACTCAGTTCAATAATATCTATTTTCTGCTAATCAAGCAGCTCAGTCTGGTCACAGGACTCTGACTCTGAAGGAATCTCTGTTGCTTAATAAATTAAAAAGAAGAAAAGGAAAGGAAAGGAAAAAGAAGAGGAAAGGAGGAGAGGAAAGAAAAGAAGAAAGGAAAGGAAAGGGGAGAAAGAGGAAAAGGAAAAGGAAGAGTGGAAAGGGGAAGGAAGGAAAAGAAAAAGAATGTAAAGGAAAGAAAAGTAGAAGAAATGAAAAGAAAAGAGGAGAAAGAGGGTAGGGGAAAGGAGCAAACCTAACTGCACAAAACTGCCTTTATCCAACAAGCCAATTTGGAGGAAAATCAATGTTTCTTCCCTGACTGAAAACTTGCAATAATTTCCCTCAAGTTGATGTATCTTTAAATTGGGGAAATTCCTAATTGTTGATAAATGATTAAAAATTAGAGAGGAGAATAGTGGAATCCTCATCCCTAAAAGCCAAATGAAAGAGAAGTGGGTTGGCACATAAGACAAAGTGTTTTGTCTTGTCTAGCTTAATAGTTGGAGCACTGTGCTGTGTTGACTAGTCTAGAATGTCAGAGAAAGGCAAAGTCCAATGAGCTTCCTTTCTCTTTTCTCTTGCCTTACTAGCCCTTTGAGACCAAATCCCTAGGCTGTCTATAAACATTTATACTTTATTCTGATTAAGTTAAGTTACCCCCTCAGTGAAGGAAGCCACACTGGGAGTCCCGCGTTCCAAAGCTGGTAAGACACCGAATCATTGGATCCTCTACCTGATCATTTTGGTGTCCTACCCCACCAAGAGCCAGATAGAACCTCATTGCTTATACTGCAGTTTTCTGTAACGGAACTGGCAGAACAGTTATTCAAATTTTAAGCTTCTGAATGCAGTGAGATCAACCTGGCCCATCCACATAAATAATTTTGACACGATAAGTATGCAAGTGCGATGATAACCGATAAGTGAAGCAATTACCTTGCTTTTTTGGATTATATTAAATGAATATTCTGATAGAGTAATGAAAAGAGACAAAGCCCACAAAAAGGTGCTTGCAGAGCTTTTGGGCCCTGTGTTATCTCTATTATACCATATTGAAATAGAGAAGCTATCACCAATCATGCGTTTCTATGTAACTTCTGGCTTCTAACGGTGAACAAGGAATAAATTGTCACAGGACAGTAACTGATAAATTGGGATTGGCAGTGCTTTCTCTTTTTTCTCAGAGTGTAAATAAACTTGCTAGTCACCTTCCCCTCCCTTGGACTGGATTTGGGGGAAAGTCAATAACTTGGAAGCAGTTTGGTATAGGGGAAAGATAGAGAGATTCCTAATCAGAAGACTGTTCCCTTGTTTACTAGCTAGCTGTCTGACCTTGGGTGAGATTCCAAGACTCCATATAAAATGGTGGTTGGTGGGAGTGGTTGTGGTGGCAGGGGCAGTGTTAATAAGGAGCTACTGACCTCTCAGGCCTTGGATGAGGATTCCATGAAGCTCTTTGTGGCCACAAAATACTGCAGAAGTGTCAGCATTTTCTGAGGTATTGTTATTATAGAGCCTTGTACCTGGAGTATAGAAATTCTAACTTTAAATCCTATCTTACAAGTCAGATGACCCCTCTCTGAACTTGCTTCCTCATCTGTAAAAGATTAGGGATTAGGATTAAGGATTAGATCCTGGTAATTTCATTCATATATGAAACTCCAAAGGGAGGAGACTCTCAATACCAGAGCAGATCATCTCCTCTTCATTTTATAGCCTTCTAGAGCCCAGAGCAGAAAAGTTAAATTTCTTGTCCAGGGTTATGTAGCCAGTATGTGGTAGGGGCAGGATTTATATACCCAGTCTTCCTGGATCCAAGGCTACCCCCTTGCCACCATACCATACCACCTTTCATCTGTAAAATAGGTGCAATAAGAGCAGTTATTGGTAAGCCTCAGATAAGTTAATACCTGTAAAGTTCTTTGTGAATATCTTAAAGCAGTGATATCTCAAATTGAAATGGGGGCCATTATATAAGGATCCTTGGGAAAACCACATATTAACATTACTTGTGTTTTATTGTATTTTTATTTGTTTTTTGTTAAATATTTCCCAATTGTAGTTTAATCTAGTCTAAGCTGCCCTCAGGAGTGTTGTGGTTTGTGTTGGACATCTCTCCCTTAAAGCACTGACACTGATCATTATTATTTTTGATTCCACAGATAATAATTATCATTAGGAGCAATAATACTGTCTACCTTCACCCCCATTCTTTTCTTACTCATTAGTTTGAAGGAACCTCAGAGTGGGGACACCTGGTTGTCAGTTTTTACTATTTCATATTCCCAGGCAAGGGTGCTGCCGTCTTGCTTAATTTCTGTGCATTTGGTGCTTGGGATCGGCTTTGATTTCATATTTCGTCTGATCTAATAAAAAGGCATCACATTATTAAAAAGTATTCCTCTTGGTATCCCCAGGGCCTATTATAGTGCCTTGTGCATAATGGATACTTAATAAATAAATATTTGTTCAATTGGTGAATTAAATTTACAAGGGGAGGAGGCCGAGGAAGAAGCAGTCTTCAGCTTGCAAAAGCAAGTGAGATAAGAACCGGATCGAATGTCCAAAGGGAATGGAGGCAAAATGATGGTGTGAGTATGGCTGTGGTTATGGAGAAGTCCAGAGCGCAGAGCTGGTGTCTGCCCAAAGCAGTCCTAGGCATTGCCATCCTCCTCGAGGTGATTCAGAGACTAGTCACTGGCTGGAGGGTTTGACCCTGATTGGAGCTGCCCAGAGGGACCACTTCAGAAGCCCCTGAACTTCATGAGAGACCCAGAGAACACCTAAAAGACAGGGATGGGACAGTTATGGGTGGTTTTCCAACACTCCAGGCACAAGTCTGGAGGTCAGCTGGAGGGACGGCTGTTTGCAGCATCACCCAGAGGGGAGGGAAGGAGGTGGAGAAGAAGAGCAGGGGCAGGCTGTGTACTCTTAATTTGCCCTTCAGGCATGGCATAGCTAATGACCTTGGTTCAGGCTTAGATAAATGGGAGGAACAGGGTACATTACATGCCAAGAAGAACGAACCAAAAAGTGTTTCAGATTCAGGAACCAGAGGAGGCTAGGTAGAGGAGCTCCAAGGGACCCTACAGGGCATCTGGACCAACCCTCTCTTTTACTGATGCAGAAACAGGCCTGGAGAATCAATTTGCCTTAAGTCACAGATGCAGTAAGTGACAAGAATGGAATGTGAAACTAGGTTCTCTGACCTTGAATCCAGAGTTCTTTCCACTGTACAGCATTAACTGATAGATCATGGGAATACAGATATAGAGCTTGGAAGTGACCTTAAAAGCCTCAAGTGACCTCAAAAGCCTCGAGTGACCTTGAGTCTCTCATTTTGCAGATGAGGAAACTGAGGCTCACAAATTTTGTGACTTGTCCAAGGTCACTTAAGTTCTAGATAGAAGAGCTATAACTTGAATCTAGAATGATGTTCTTCATCTGGGGACTCTGTGAATTCATTTTACTATTATTTTGGTAACTCTATTTCAATATAATTAGTTTTCTTTGTGATCTAATGTCTTTTATTTTCTGCATTTGAAAACATCATTCTGAGAAGGGGTCCATAGGTTTCACTAGGCTGCCAGAAAGCTCTGTGACACAAGAAGAACCCCTGTTCTAGAGAGTCAACAATCCTTTCTTTAGGGAAAGTCTGCTCTGCATTCCCTTAAGTCTTAAGATCACATTAGAGATGAGGGTAAGTTGGTAGAGCACTTGCTGAGCTGACACTTAAAGGTGGGGTGGAGGTTGTAGAAGGGGCTGATACTTCAGTGTGGGGGTTCGCTTATCTTTCTTCACTAAGAAAATAGAACCAAAAACATTCCTATCCCCACTTTCAAATGAAAGGCCAATAAAGTTATGAAAAGTTAATCCAATTTGATTAAAATATTATCATTCTGGCATTTAGAATAACATTTGTTCAGCATTGACAAGTCTCTGGTCTTAGAGCACTTGCAAGGAATTTGCTTTTTAGGGCCAGAAAAACAACAACAAGGAAATGAAGCTGGTGCCAGCGAAGAGGGTTGGATCTTTGAGTGTTTTTCCTGAGTTCTTTGTAAGTAGGCCTGCCCAACCCAAGCCTCCCAGCTGCTCAACACATAAGTTAAGGGGGCATTTGGGAAAAGAAGTCCAAAGCATGCGGGGGCCAAGATGGAAGGAGTAGGCAGAGGAATGTGGTTATTGTCAACCCCAAAGCAAGAGCCTGGGTTTTAATAACTTGGAAGGAGATATACTTGAAAGGCTTGTCCACGAGGCTGGTTTCACAGCCTTCTTGCTTACTTTCCCCCAGACTCACAGTTTCTGTTCCAGAGTCATAGGATCTTAGTTGATGATTGAAGAGATCTAAGAAGACAATTTGTTCAATGGTAGGTAGGTGTACCTTAAAACCAAGATTCCCCCTTATTGGGCAATCTTAAGGTTGGGTCTGCCGTTAGCTCAATTTATTATTCAATAATCATTCCAGTCCTCTAAGGGATCTATGATCTCATTAGTATACCTTTCAATGTTTGTGTATTACAACCTAG
Source organism: Notamacropus eugenii (assembly GCF_028372415.1). Classification (NCBI taxonomy): domain Eukaryota; kingdom Metazoa; phylum Chordata; class Mammalia; order Diprotodontia; family Macropodidae; genus Notamacropus; species Notamacropus eugenii. Next base: position 497,273,579 of record NC_092873.1, read on the forward strand.
CCATGCCTCCCTATCCTGGGTAATTTCTTTCTTGTCTATGCCAGGGATTGGCAAACTATGGCTGGAGGGCCCAATTGGCTGTTTTGTTTTTTTTTTGTATGATTCCCTAGCCTAGAATGGTTTTTACATGTTTAAATACAATAAAACTTAAATTAAAAAAAAAGGAGAATTCATTCATAGCTCACTGGTCATACAAAACAGGCTGCATATGATCCACAGATCATAGTTTCCAGTACTGGTCTTTGCCTTCTTATTACCACAGGGGATCCATTCAAATTAAGGGATGAGGTAGGTTTCCTCAAGTTCTTTTGACAGAAGGAACAGTGCCCACAAGTCAGCTCTATCTAAATGCTTTTGGACTGAGTGATGGAGGATGCTTCTGGAACCCACAGAATGTCCACTGCTCTCTCCTCACTATCACTGCAAGGCCACCCCACCTTCTTTTTTCAATCATACATTTCTTTGATAGTATCTTTTACATTCATTCCCCCTGCATCATTCCTTGTTTACAATGCAAAGCAGCTTACACACTCAGACTACCAGCTTCCCCATTGCCCCATTGTCTGACTTTCAATTCACTTAATTAAATAATTTTCTTTTTTCAGTCGAATACAGAACAATTGGAGACACTTACTTAATATCCAAAGGCAAGACAGACTCTCTAAGGGGAAGGAGTCATACCAAAGTCAAGAACCCTAAACCATGAGCCCCAAGATTAAAAACAAAAAGCAAAGACCCTGTCACCAGGGGTCATTCCCAGCACTTAAGACAATGCTTATCAGTCAGATAGTCAGTGAGAATTTATTAAACACTTACTATGAGTCAGGAACTGTGCTAAGTGCTGGGGATTTAAAAAAAAATAAAGGGAAAATCAGTACCTGTCCTCCACAAGCTTATAGAAGTGACAAAAATGCAAAAAGCTATGTATATACACGATATACAAGGAGTAGATGAAAAATAATCTGAGAGAGAAAGCCACTTGCAGGCAGGGGGAGCAATAAAGATCTTCTGTAAAAGATGTTAGTTATACAAGGTGGGATTTGAGTTGTATCTTCAAGAAGCCAAGGAAACTCAGATGCTAAGGCAAGGAGGGAGAGCATTGCATGCATTGGGAAAAGCCATTACAAAGATATGGAGGCAAAAGATGGACTGTTCTGTGGGTGATAGTAGGAGCATAATAAATGCTAATTCATTCATTCATTCCTAGGAAATCATTCACATGGAGGGGGCATGAGAAATGAGTTGTCAGTCAGACAACAAGCATTTATTAGGCACTTATTATGCACCAGGTACTCTACAAAGTTCTTTAGGATACAAAGGAAGACAAAAAAAATAGGAGTTTATATTGTAATGGAGAAGATAACATACAAGTAATTAGGAATATTTAAGATTTATGCATAGTAAGTAGAAGGTAATCTGAAAGGGAAAGAAAATGGGAGAAGTAAGAAAGGCTTCTGCATTAAGTGAGATTTGAACTAAATCTTGAAGGAAGCAAAGGAAACTCCCAGGAAGGCAGTGCATTCTAGGGATGGGGGTCAACCAGTAGAATAACAAAGAAATGGGAGTTGGGTTATCTTGTGAAAGCAGGCATAAGTAGGCCAGAGTAACTAGATCCTAGACTACATGGAGATGGTTATGGTCTAAGTAGACTAGAAACAGGAATGGGCCATGTTATGGAGACCTTTTAAATACAAGGGGAAGGGGTCATTTGATCCTAGAGGTAATAGGGAACCATTGGAACTAACTGAGCAAGAGAAGGGGTGACATCATCAAGCCCAAGCTATAGAAAAATCACTTTGGCAGTGAAGTGGAGGACAGATTGCAATGGGGAGAGACTTGAGGCAGGAAACCAGTTTGAAGTCTACTGTAAGTAGTTCAGGTAAAAGATTGTAGGTGCCTGAATTAAGACTGGGGTGAGAAGGGTGGAGAGAAGGGGACATATAGAAGATGGAGAAATGATAAGATTTCACTGTGGATTAGATAGCAAAGAGACGAGGGAACAGGGTTACAGAGATGTAAGAGGTTTACTGTGCCTGGTTCAGTATCTTCTGGTTCTCAAGTCCTTGTTGACTGATGGCTGATTGACTGGTTGACTTGATCCCAAGATGGCTGGGAGTAGATATAGCACACTGGATCAGAGATCCAATCAGAGCTGGAACGGACCTCAGCAGTCATTTAGTCTAACTCCCTCATGTTGACACTAAGAAATAGAGAGATGAAATGACTTGCTCAAGGTCATACCAAGAGTAAATGGCAGAGTCAGTTTACCACATCAAGCCCTTTGACTTCAGAAACTATAATCTATCCACTCACTGAACATTACTAGTTCATGCTCTCAAAAATCACTGGTTAACAAACTCGAGAAATCTACTTGATTTTATCACTCCTTGGGGAAAAAAAAAGATTGCTTGTAAAACATGAAAAAGAGGATTCCAAAGCATCTGAGGACCTGGACAATGACAGAGTTGATGGATTATCACTATCTTGATCACTTTACTTGTAAATGGAAATGGAAACTCCATGGGAGATAATAACAAGCAGACTGGACATGATTCTTCCTTGAGACGGCAGTCCCAGGACCTGAGCTCCTGGAAGTGACCACTACTGAGCCTAAAGACAGGATAGAATGATAGATGGGTGATGATGGAATGCTTCTATGCTGGAGGAGGAGAAAGAAATAGTGAATGAATGCTTAGAAGTGGGAAAAAAAACTCAGCCAATATTTTCTTGCTCCATTCTCCTCTTTTTCCTATTCCTGTTTTCCAACAAATGAAAATTAAGTTGTCCCCACCTTCAACTCTGAGGTCCCTGTCCTTGTGAAGGGAAGTATTGGCCACTTTCATTCTGGCAAAGAGGGAGACAATGTTTTTTTTTTTTTTCTTACCGAGGAAACAAATTCTCTCTTGATATGGTTAGTGTAGAAGGGAAATGTACAAAGGAACAGTATTCCCCACCCTCAAAGCAATCTTCCATCATTATAAAGCCTTACATCGATCTTCTTTTTTAAGGTTACAGTTGGCAGAAAACGATTGTAAGCACAGTGGAACTTAATGAGTAACGCTATCAACATCCAAGAGAGAGGTTATCTAATTGCTTCAATTACTAAAGAAATGAAGCCTATGTGTTTCCTCCCAGCCCATTTATAATGTTTTTGGACCTTCAGTGTAGGCTAAATGGATGCCAAAAGTACCACAGCAGACAAATGGGCACGCACAGACACACACGCTAACGCATCTCCTCACCTCTGAGATAATTATCCCTGAGGAATGCCAGTTTCTCAGCTGGCTTCATGTTGACTAAGGGGTGCCATAAGCAATAGATTCGGGCCAAAGGTATTTGAATATTCTCTCTATTTGTTCATTTGGCTGTTGGATTTCACTTGCTGCTGGGTCATGGGGTTCTGGGACTAACAGAACCGAGGAGTTCTCCAGATGCGAAATTCTTTGAAAAGCATTATTTTTCCAGCAGGGAAGCAAATGCTTTCATCAGAAAAATATGTCTTACTTAGCGCTCTAAAACTTTGCGTTTGGCATGGTGAAATCAAACATAAAACTTTTCGTTGGTGAGAGCTGGAGGGAGTTGCAGATTTGGAGAGGAAGGCAACTTGAAGCTGATGTAATGTTTTCCCAAGGAAAGGCCATGGTTGGGAAACTGATCTGTATCCTTAGCCTAAGCTTATAGTAATAATCAGCTATGAAGAAGAAAGAATTTGGTATTGATCTCCTCCTAATCAGAAATCAGACTGAACCTTATCTCATGACAAAGTGTAATTAACTATTTTGTTAATTACTATAATTTTCTTCCTTACATTTATTTTGACAGCGGTGTCAGTAGCAGAAAACTATTTCCTTAAATTGCCTGTTGTCTATTATGAATTACAAATTCACACAATTTTGACAAATGATTTTATTCTCTCTTTTGCATTTGCTTTGGGGCCTCTTGCAACATGATTTTTCAGAAAAATGCCTCTTTGGCTTAAGAAAAAAAAAAAGAAATGAGAAAGGTCATATTGAAAAGATTAAATATAAGGTGAGATACCAGACCTTAGAACTGACTATCAGTCTTTATGAACCTCCTCTCTCTCATCTTATTCTCTCTATATGGTTGTTCTGAGGGCCTGGAATATTGTAAACAAAGAGGAAGTTAAAGGGAAGAGACAGTCATTAACTTAAGCAGGGCCCAAATGTGACTCTTGGCTAATGGAATACACCACATGGGTTTTGGCCTCTCCCAATCTTAAACCAGAGCTGTGGCCCATTGAGAAGTCATATATTCCTCAAAATGTGGTAACCACTGAGGTTACTATGAATCTCTGCCATGAGGCCAAGGGGACCCAAACAAGGCAATCATCTGTCTAGAAAGGACCAAGATAGACTGGAAATGGAGGTCCTACTCTCTTCTCAGGACCAATTCCCTGCCCTCCCAGCTTTGCCTGTGCCTCCATTATTAACCCCACTAAGACCTTAGCTCCTCTTGATTATTGGGTGATACCAGAACTAGAGACAGGTAATTAAGAGGTTATACCAGCATTTACAGTGGTTTCTTTTAGCTATAGTCAGTCAGTCATGTTTTTCCCACTTAGAACCTCAAGAGAGGAAGAAACAAGGGTAGAATGTCAAACTGTATTGACACTCTCCCATGATAACCAGACATATGATAGAAAACAAACCAGAATGTCTGTGGATTCTTCTCTGAATCAGTAGCACTCAGAAAAGACATACTATAGATACACAGGACTAGGTTCCTTCCCCATGGAGTTTCAGTGCTAAGTGATCAACTCTCTCCCTATACACACTTAAGATCAAATGATGTGTCCCTAATAACCATTAGGCTTTGGAGAGCCGGTGGAGGGGGATGTTTCTGTGGAATGCGCTGCTTGTCACTATCTTGCAAAAGCTTATTAACTTTTTAATCTGGTCTATTCAGCTGGCGGGGCGCTGCTGTTTATACTGTGTTACGTGGCTAAGTTTTACTTGTGCTGTTATTATTACTACTGTTATCTATTTTAAATGCTTTAATGGATGACTTTATTATGCTTCTTCCCTGTAGTTTTTAGCAAAGGATGCAACTGAAAAAAAAAATCAAATAAACAAATGAATATTAAGTCACCCAGTACACAAAAAGAGTGGTGAGGTCCATTGCTAGACAAGGAATATTTTACAATCCTTTTGGGAAGTTTTCAAGGTTTCTTTCTTTCCTTTCTGTCATCATTGTTGTTGCTTATTCTGAGAGCCATTGCTCTCTGCTCCCCACCCCCACCACCTCATTGGAGCTTTTCATGTGGGAAATTCAGGTATGGAGACTCCCTCTACCTTTGTAGAACAATCTGTAACTTAGAGTCTTGGAGAGATTAAGCCATGTGCCCAAGGTCACATAGTTCTTAGGACTCACAGAAGGAAGGAATCATAAGGGTCATCTAGGCCAATTCCCTTATTTTATAGGTAAGGAAATAGAGAACCAATGCCTGGCCTATGGGTACACAAATGATGACTCTGAGAGGCAGAATTTGAACCCAAATCCTCAGAATCTAAACCTGTTTCCCCTAATGAATTTGCACATAGGTATGCCTTTGCTCCTGGAGAACAGAGATTGTTTCATTTGTAATAAATCCAGTCTAGCACATAGTAGGTACTTAGCAAATCCTGGTTGACTGACTGATTTCTGATCCTAAGACTGATCTTCTAACCACTATTTCATACTGATTCTCAGATAAAATGATAAAAAAAAAAAAAAAGATTTCTGAAAAAGGCAGTTAATTTTCACAATTAAAATGTATCTTTAAAAGCTTCCTTCTTTTTTGTTTTTTTTAGAGATCTTCTTTTGCACATTTCACATTTGTATATTTCATGTTTAATACCATCACCAAGGCAGTTCTGGCTTATCTATGTGTAGCTAGGTCCTACCTTGGCTCAGACATTCCCAATTCTGTCTATTTTAGGCATTTTGAAGTGCCTCTTATCGCTGTAGAATTCAGATTCAGAGACAGTGAAAAGAAGGGAGATATTGGTTCTTGGCCTTGGGCACATGCCAAAGAACATGAGTTTGATATGGAAGGCTGGAGAATGAATTTGGGATGTGGGTTGGAACCTTATTAAAAAAAAGTAACAAAAATTATTTACATTTCCTTATTAATGAAAAAGTAAACATTGGTTTTCAAAACAACTTACATATATCAGAATCCATCTGCCTGGAATACCGACCTTTAATTGGCTCACTCTTTTTTTTTTTTAACGAGCTAGGATTGGTTCAGGGAATTCTCAGTAAGAAACTTTCTCTATTAATACAGATTAGTACCTTTTCTATCAGATCTGGAATCAGACACTTCCTATCTGTGTTACCCTGGGCAAGTTGCTTAATTGTATTTGCCTCAGTTTCCTCATCTGTAAAATGAACTGGAAAAGAAAATGGTAAACCACTCCAGTATCCTTGTCAAGAAAACTTCAAATGGGGTCACAATGAGTCAGACATAACTGAAATGACTGAACAGCAACCAATAGTTTTAGACAGATTCCTAGGTTTTTGAGAGGCTAAGAAGACTATCAAGGACCCACACAGCCAGCATGTGTTGGAGGAGAGACTTGAACCAGGTCCTTCTGACATTTAGATCTGCTTTCTGTCTGTTCTACTGCACTCCCTCTGAGGCCACTCTTACTCAGGACAATATTTAAATCTTAGATGTTCATGAGCCTAGATACCTAGGAAACTTAAATTATGCCTAGAGGAATTCATCATGATAATGATGAAAATGGCAATAATAGCTAGCATTTATGTAAGGCTTTAAGGTACGTATGGTATTTCACATGTTATTTAATTTGATTTTCACGAAAACCCTGTGAAGTAAGTGCTGTCATTATCCCCATTTTACAGATGAGGAAATTGAGGCAGAAAAGAGTTAAATGACCTTCCCAGGGTCACTCAGTAAAATAATTACACTGGAATTTGAATTGACTTCTTTCTGTCTCCAAGTCCAGCATTCTATCTACTTTGCTACCTAGCTTTTTATATAAGTGGGAACAAATATCTCATAGATTCTGAGAGACTTGGGTGCCGAGAGCAAAGTGGAAAGGGGCCAGATGAGATCTTGTTTCTTTTCCCTACACAAAGCGAGGCGCCCTATAGACTCCAATCTGCCAGCCCTGTGAAAATATTAACTGGAATTCTTTAGGCGAGAGCACTTCCTATGTACCTTGGAGTTTTGCCATTTCCAAAAATAACTAAAATGGTTCTGAATCTATTCATCGAAGACCTTGGATACTTTGCTTCTCACCCTCTGTTGCCCCAATGATGAAAGCTTGTATCTTGATTTAGTAGGAGGTGATGTATAAAGCAGGTACCTCCTCATTCAGTGAATTACAGAGCAGTGAGACTACTAGTCCTGTGGTCAGAGAACCCTCCATGTGACCTTGGGCAAGTCTCTAAGCTTCCTTGCATCTCAGTTTCCTCAGATGCAGGACAGACAGGGTTCTGTGGAATGGCCTTTGAGGTCATTTCCAACTTTAAATCTATCATCTTATCTCTAAAATAATGATTCTTAACCATTTTTTTTTTATTTTTGCATTATGAACCTTGTCAGTCTGGTGAAGTTTATGGGCGCTTTCTCAGGATGTTTTTTAAATGCCTAAAATAAAGTGCACAGGATTGCAATGGAAACCAATTATATTGAAATAAGGTTATAAAAATATTTAAAAATGACATATCAAATGAGATAACACAGGTAAAGTGCTTTAGAAACTTTAATATACTATAGTAGTAGGGCAGCTGGGTAGTACAGTGGATAGGGAACCAGTGGATAGGGAACCAGTCCTAAACTCAGGAGGACCTGAGTTCAAATCCAGACTCAGATACTTACTAACTGTATGACCCTGGGCAAATCACTTAATCCTGTTTGTCTCAGTTTCTTCATATGCGAAATGACAAAACGCTCCAGCATCTTCGTGAAGAAAACCCAAATGGAGTCATGAATAGTTGGCCGTGACTGAACAACATACATGGCAGTTATTATTACTTTGAAACTCTCATATTAAGAACCCCTGATCTAAAGACTCAGAAGTCAACTTAAAGAATTGTTTAATATCAATTATGTCCAAAAATCTTTAGCAAGCTCCTTTCCTATCATACCCCAGTTTGTTTGTCCTGCTATTAGAAGAAGCTCAGATTCACAGGGTCTGTGGGCCACAGTCTTCCTGTGGTTTGATCAGCTGAGGAATTCCAATAATCTTCTTTGTTGACTGCCCCCTCTGCTACATCACCCTTCTCTTTTCATCTGATCTAGGATTCAGGCAAGTTTTCCTTTTGGGAAGTGTAAAAGTCTCTTTCTATATCTCTATTGCTGTCTGTCCTTCTGCACATCACCCCCATCACCAATCTGCTTGCACTGATCATGTTTAAAGGTCACTTATTTTGTTCGACAGGCAGCCAAGCCTGACAGTGGTTTAATGATACCTGAACAAACTATATTAAAATGATATCGCATGTGATCCTAAATAATTACCGGCTAAGAGGAGAAGAAAGCAAATAAGTTTCCATGCAGGAAACCCACATTGAAGATATTCGTTAAAATGCTAAACTCTATTAACCAATTACATAAAAACCTTTTCTATTGCCTTGCTTCATTTCAAACATAGCACGGGCTATTTTGTCTGTGACCTCAAGTGGAACAAAAAGCTACAGAAAGCCATTTGTGTCAGGAGCTGGACTACAGAAGGACAACTAATTCTAATTAGTACGAATTCCCCACAGGCCAGAGGGAGGCCTAGTGCAGGAACCAACTGTCTAATGCTGTTTCTAGCTTGCAACAGGTGGGCTGAGGCCTACCAAAGGTTGTCATGGCAATAGCTAATGGTAGACCTTTAGCGGGACACCAGTAATTAATTGAGTGCATGTCCAGCCTTTGAATGTGATACCTTTTAATATACTTCTGAACTAAAGGAGATTGCCTCTTCTAATTGGTTAAAATTAAAGCAGCAGAAGGCTTTGCCAAGAACTACAGTGATGTGATGCAAGGCTCATTTGGACTGCTTAGACTGAAATTCTTTGCATATTACTGCAATAAGGTGTTACCCCTCCTCCATCTCACTACCACCCCCAGTGATCACAGAGAAAGGTATTTCCTTCTTATAACACTGACAAATCTACAAGATGCCACTCTACGCATGTAATGCATGATTAATCAACATCTGAAACCCTTAAAAAACAAAGTTAAAATTCCGAAAAAAGTTATCAGAAGTATTGAATCTGATTTTCAACTTGTAGGGTTTGAAGATGGAAAGAGAATGCCAATTCTTAAGCGCACCATGCTGCGATGTTACAGCCTTATAAGTGACTATAATTCTTGAGTTCCTAGCCTCATTTGGGAACGACAACAGGCCTGGAATGGTATTGGAATGGAGTCAGGGTAGAAGGACTTGGCATAATGTTTGTCCCACAGGAATTCTCCTAGACACGCAGAATCCCCTCTCTGATAGCTTTTTAAGTAACTCTGCAAATCGCTTCAATCTGAAATCCATGCAGGGTTCAAACTTGGAGGAAATAGATACAGTATTTTCTAGACTTATATCATGTTATAGCCAATTTCTATGCCTTTGCACTGACTTTCTCCAGCGCCTGAAATACACTCTCTCCTCTCCCCCATTTATTTTATATAATACATATTATTATATAAACATACATACATGTATATGTATATATACAAACATACACATATGTATCTATATCTATCTATATATATGATTTCCAAATAAAGTGAATACCAAACATATTAGGCTTAACTTGTCTTTATGGACCTGTCCCAGTTTTCCCTTAGAGAAAAACATATTATCTTCAGTTTCACTGAAAGGACTGAATATGTTACATATGCCCATACACACATATATTTTAAAATATATATACATATATGCAAATACTTACCTTTTTTTTTTGGTAACTTGATGTTCCTTAGGTGACCATTTGAGCTAGAAGTCTTTGTTTCCCTTTCCATTCTCTAAGTACTAGTTGATGGGGAGTTTCTTCCCAGAGGGAAAACTGAAGGACATCTGGATGGTTTTATTCCCTGAAGAAGTCTCTGCATAATTTAGTGATTTGAGTGTCCTAGCTGCTTCATGACTATTGGAAGTCATAGCGTCATAGATGTAGAACTAGAAGGGATCTTAGAGGTCATCAGGCTCAGCCCCCTTATTTTGCAGATGAGGAAACTGAGACAGAGAGGATTGGTTTTATTCCTTTTTGGGTTACAGAATCAGATATGGAAGGGATCTTAGGCAGAAGCTCAGTGGAAAGAGTTTTGGACTGGAAGTTCAAATCTAGTCTCAGACACTTGTTAACTATGTAATTCTGAGCAAATTACATAACCCCCTTTTTCCTCAGTTTCCTTATCTATAAAATGGGGATAATAATAGTACTTCCTCCCAGGATTGTTGCTATGACTAAGTGAGGTAGCATGGGTAAAATGATCTGCAAACCTTAAAATCTTATGTAAATGTTAACTATTATAATTATTATTATTCTACAATAACTAAGTCTGAATAGGATGCCTTTGTCAGAAAGCCTCATGATGTGGTACATCCTATCTGGGCATGCCCATGCCTGCTCCCAGTGTAAAGAATGTCATTGGAAAAATGTAGGTCCAAAAGATAAAAATATATCATGGGATGATTCTATAGCAAAAGGGAGGGATGACCAGTGGACTGCAAGGGACAGTCAATCGATGGCCTGCTCATGTGCTTCAATGGCATCCAGGCAAAATCAAGAGAACATGGGGAAGGCCCTCAGAACATTGGGTGGACCCCTACTGATGAAACAGTGGGATGGGACATCTAAGTGTCACATGGGATGGGTATTACTTGTCATTGTGGGGGAGATTTATCCACATGGATAAAGTCACAAATTCAATGGGGCATTTTGTCAACTCATGTTGTTATCTTTAGTCATTTTTCAGCTATGTTTGACTCTTTGTGACCCCATTTGGGGTTTTCTTGGCAAAGAAAGGGGAGTTGTTTGTCTTTTCCTTCTGCAGCTCATTTTACAGACGAGGAACTGAGGCAAACAGGATTAAATGACTTATCCAGGGTCACACAGCTAGTAAGTATTTGAGGTCGGATTTGAACTCAGGTTTCCCTGACTCAGGTCCACTTAGATAAATACCACCTAGGTGTCCTGCCATTTCATATTTGCAGCAAATAACCCGTTTCTGGGCTGTAAACATCAACAGGAGAATGACTGCAGAGGAAGGGAATGTTTAAACACTCTTTCTTTACCACCACCTTTAACTAAGAAGACCACTGGATTATCCTCAGGTTTCCTTTCTCTCAACCTCAGATCTGCTAATACTCTGGAGAATCATCCCCAACCATAGCACTGTGTCATGAGAATGATTTTATTAATAAAACTCCTTCAATGTGACCTCCTGGGATTTTCCACTGCCATTGTTTGGGTATCACTAGGGGCAAGAAAACGAGGCTCCTTTTAATAACACATTTACATAAGTTGATCTGAATGATCCCCATGTGATGGTATATCTCCAGGGCTGGCCTGTCATCTTGGAACAGCCTAAGGTGCTGGTCCCAAAGAGATTAAAACTCAAGAATTAACTAGTCTTCATAAAATGGGAACATCTCTACAAGCAGTAAAACAAATGATTATCATTTCTTTTTGGCGTTGGACTATGCCAAGCTAGAGAAAAACAGAGCTTTCAAACGCCGACAATCTGGTATATTGAAGTATGACCATTATTTTTTATTTTCCACATTTTTGGTCCAAAGACAGTTCTGAGTAATTGATTCCCATAATGAGCTATGGTTCGTTAGTCAATTTAATTTATAATTGAATTGGATGGATGTAACTCTGTGTAAAATTGTCTCTGAAGAATCTGTTTTGTTCGTCTGTTCAACTTCTGACAGGGATGGAAGAAAATCTAAATTATTCCCTCCTGCAAGAGGGAAAAATTCAGTCTCAGCCTCCCTGGTGAAATTAAGAGAAAAAAAAATATTTTTAATAGTTGCCATGCAAAAATATTATGGCTTTACTAAAATTTATACAAGCATATCAATTAACACATTCATGACTTGAGAGACTGCTTTGGTGATGGGAAAATGTGCTGGAGGCCACAGCCTTTTACAGGCCCATGGAAAGGTTTCTCCTTATTAGAATGAGCTCCAGGTCTCTCTACATTTATTTTTATCAGTTATTGACAAGGCTTGTCTTATTACTACAGAAATATACCGTGGAAACAATGCCTCTAATTCTCCAGGTGTTTTGCAATCATTGTAACTTGTATTTCCCATACGTTCCTGTAACAGTGTAATTTGGGGGAGCAATTATTAAAATAACCATGTGGATTTTTTCCCCCTCTAAGTTCTGAAAAGGTTGTCAGGATTTAAAAAAAAAAAAACCCAACCAACTTTAATTGTTAACAATAGATTTTTTTCCCTCTCTTTGTCCAAAGATTGTCTTACTTCCCGAGTTTTTTATCTTAAAACTTCTCCCCATGCATGCGTGCAAAATAAAACCATCATTATGTACAAGGAAATGTTTTACAGTTAATGCCATCTAAGATATTCTCCAAGTGCCAAAATGCATAGGATTTTGGTGAAAGGCAATCTGCTCTAGCAATATCTTGCATGCAAACTAGTCTTGTCTAAAACCTGAGGCAGGAGCTGTACACATTGCCTTGGATGGCACCTATGGAGTTGGCTTTGATACTATGCCCAGAAGTGGGTTGCATGCTGTGATCTGAACGAAATTTAATCATTTTTCAGAAGCTAGGGGCCTTTGAGGTGCTCTTGTTCCATAAGACTTATTATAGCTAAGAAAGACTAAGGTATATGCCTTATTATTCCTTGTTAACAATGGTAATGCGGTAATAAGCTCTAATGATGAACTACTGTGTGAAATAGATTTAGGCTGATATAGCACAGGGAAACTAGGAAACTATGTATCCGTTCTACATAAACAATGTATCATTGAGCCAGCAAGGGCATGAAACGACATCCCACAATCTGATAAAGAAAAGGCCCTATTGTTTTTAAGCATGCTATTTGTGTGGTCTGTGATCTAATCATTTACAAACGTAAATATCTGATCTAATTACAATGATGGCAGAAATAATGGTGAGCCAAAGATAGGTCAGATGATGGGATTCGCCATTATCAATTTTGAGAGAAATATGTTTTCGTGAAATTCTTTCTGTTTTCCCCCCTCACTGCCTACCCTTACTCCCCTCATTATCTGAGTGCTAAATGGAAATCAGGTGAGAGAAGGTTTAAATTTGTGGAATTTTTCTCCTTTTTTTTCTTCCCTTCTAAGGAATTATGCCAGATTCTTCAAGTTGTCTTGGATTCCAGGGAAGGGATTTGTTAAGAACTTGTTCTGTTGAGCTAAAACGAAGTCAAGTACAAGTCATGTCATTATTTCTCTGATGACATGGTTTTCTTCGGCAACAAAGGATGAACACACACACACACACACACACACACACACACACACACACACATGAATTTTGGATATCTATAGATTTTGTCAGGTCCTTAGTGTCCATGATTAGGGTTGATAGATGATTTAGTTGAATTTAACTCTCCATTCCTACAACATATAATCCGGGGGAATGAATGAGTAGAAATCCCACTTCTTCCATTGTGTAGACCTGTCTGGCACAACTGAAGGGGATTTGGATTGCCTCCTTGGCCTGTCATTCAGGACTTTCTGTGGTCACATTTCTGCTTGCCTCTGGAGCCTTGAATGACCAGTTTTCTGCATGTATGTGACCTCGTAGGTCAATCATACCTTCTGTCTGTTCCCATCTCTCCTAATAGAGGTTCCTTTTCTCTGCCTTCTTACATCTTACCCTTATGTTAGTGACCAGCTGAGATCTTAACTATTTTATTATGTCTTCCTTTCCCAGGATCGTCTCTACTAGAATGCTAGAAGACATTAGGAGACAGATGGGAATACTGAAACCCTAGCAGGAATCATAGTATTATAACAAGGAGGTTTTGCCTACAGTACAAGAAGAACAAGGCTTCCTAACCTGGGGTCCATGAACTTGGAAGAGTAAAATACACATACACACACACATATATATGTGAGTGTGTGTATGTATATGTATATATGTATGTATATATCTTTCTTTTCACAAACCTCTAGCTGAAATTTGTAATTTCCTTCAATAATGAATTTAGAAACAAAAACAATTGCAGTTCAGCGAAGGATTCGGTTGGCTTCTTCACTAGGCTACAAAAGAGGTCTGTGACACTCAATAGTTAAGAACCCCGGAAGGAGATGGAACGTTGAGACTATGGTGCTTGGTCTTCATAAAATTCCAACTATTCTATCTTCTTTTCCTCATTCTCCTCCCCTTCCTACTACAGTAGGAACTGGACCTGAGATTTCCTTGGTACAGAGAACTCCCAGATGAAGGAGTTTCCTTTACCACTAAAAGTTTGCATTTCTCTGTGTGGTACGTGGTACATGAAAGATGAAATGACTAAGGAAACAGAGGTTCCATCTTCTAAGTATATTGATTTCTGGAGTAGTGCATGCCAAGTACCCAACAAAGCCTAAAGAACTGAGAGATTAAATGATTTGCCCAGAGTTGTGTAGCCAATATAGGTCAAAAGTTGGATTTGAACTTGAGCCCCCCTGGCTTCAAACCTTGTTCTATCATGTTTCTTTTTGGTATTATTATTATTATTGTCAACAACAACAACAATTACAAAAATAAATCACACTGCCAAGAAAGATAGCATGGTGTAGTAGATCGAAAGCTGCTTTTGGAGTCAGGAGGAACTGGGCTGAAGTCTACCCTTTGACATATCCTAGCTGTGTGAATCTGGGCAAGCCAGCATCTCTCAGTTCCCTAAGCCAGGAGACAATCAATCAACAATCAATCAATATACATTTATTAAGTACCTACAATGTGCCAGGCACTGTGCTAAATGCTAGGTAGGGTGGGAGATCAAATACAGTCATTCCTCCCAAGTGCAAAATACTTAGTAAAATAAATCAAAATACAATTAAACATGGACAATCTGACATTTTAAGGCCAATTCAACGTTAAGGCTGTGGGCATCTTTATGTACAGATTAGTGGCCTTGTTTCAATTTTGAATCTGATGGCTTTGCCCTTACCAGCTCTCTGAGACTATCAGTTGCTCAGTGGGTATAATCTGTTTTCATAGATAAGTGTTTCCTCCCTGGTACGTTCTGTAGCAATGAAGTCAGAGGTCTAATTTGAAAACAAAGTATCAAACACATGTAACATATTAAAATTTGAAAAGGGCTGCATGTTATCACAACCCTGAGAGATATGTTTTTAGTTTCCCTATTTTGTAGATAAGGAAACTGAGGCAAACGAAGTTTAAGTGACACGCCCAGGGTCACACAGCTAATAAGTGTCAGAACCAGAATTTGAGCCCAGGACTTCCTGACTGTCCATTAGAGATGGGATTCTGATGCTTCTCAACAAGCGCCATAACAAAGATACTTTATAGTATCACGTATTTAGATCTGGAAGAAAACCTAAAAGCTACAGAAGGCGTCTGGTAATAATGGGCCTGGAGAAAGAAAGATGGAAGACCTGAGTTCGAATTTGACTTCAGACACGAGTTGTGCCACCCTGGCAAGTCATTTAACCTTTGTTTTCCTTGGTTTTGTCAACTGTACAATGAAGATAATAGCACTTCACTCTCAGGATTTTTGTGAAGTTCAAATGAAATTATATTTGTAAAGCACTTAGAATAGTGCTTGGCACATTGGTGGTACTACAGAAATGTTAGACATTATTATCACTTAACTACTAGGAGCCTCAACCTATAAGATATAGATAATAATAATTATAATATGTATGAGATTATTTACAGTGATCCCTTCCCCTCCTCTCTCCCCTTGCTTTCCTTCCTCCTCCCTTCTGTTACCCTTAACCTTCTTATCTTACAGATGAAGAAAGCAATACACTGAGTGTTTTAGTGTTTGCCCAGGGTCACACAACCAATGTTTGAGGCAGGATTTGAACCCAGACTTCCTGACACCTGGGTCACTCAGTCTCTCCTATCCTAGTCAATGTTTGGCATGTTTGTTAAGTCTGTTCTTTAGATAACAGCTTCTGTAAAAGAGAAAAATAAAATACAGTTCATTCCCACATACAGAATCTTCCCCAAAGGTGATCAGTTTGAATACAGCTCGTGTGCATCTACCCAAAACAAAATTTCTCCTCATCAGGTGAATGAATCACTGGAGACCACTAATATTGTAATTGCTCCGTTTCTACTGAGGACTTTTCAGCAAGCCTCATTTTTACTGTACACTAGCTGTGTGAAATGGATTGAAGGGCGAATCTCAAAAAACTCCACAACAACCCTCAACTGAGTGTCCGTCATTCATACCTAGTACACAGTTCAATGAGACAAACTCTGGAGCTCAGGTACGTAGTGCCATAATGAGTTATGATCCAGGGCAGTGGGATCAGTTGTGATCAATCAATCAGCTAGGAACCGCTCCAAGACAGAGTTTCACTTTGGTCCTTAAAACGTTTTGAGCATGCTTTTGAGAAGTATTGTTTTTAATCTAAAGTATGAGATCAATATTTGGAATCAATAAGCATTCATTTCCAACTAACAAGTTCAGTGGCTAGTGGGTTCCTCTAAATATTTTCATAGCCAGGAAATCTTTGTTGGGCTGAACACTGGCTTGCAAATATGTCCAGTTTTAAGAGATGACCCCCTTAGCAAAAAGAAACAAATAAATAAGCCATCCGGCTCCAAGACAGCTTTCTGAGTTCACCACTCACACCACAGAGAAGTGCACTCTTTTTCTAGGATTTCCAACAAAACCTCTATGACCTTAGTGTTGGGCGGCAGTTTCATTCCAGGCCCAATAAAAAATAAAACATTATTTATTGACAGCTTCGGCCCTCATGAAATTTTATAACAGATTCTATGTGATGGGCTGAAAGAACTTACAAAGATATTGAGGAATCCTGTAATTGATTGTGTGAAGAACCAGAAGATTCCTTGTGCAGCCAAAATAATGGCCATATGAATTCCCAGAACATGTGGATGTAAATGGGGAAACATTATTAATTATCTCTTGTATGCCACGTACTGAGATAAGCAGTTTCAATCCTCACAGCTACCTTGGGAAGTAGGTGTTATTATTTTAGAGTTGAGGAAACAGAGACATATAGAGGTTGAAGACCTTTCTAGGAAGTATCTGAGGATGGATTTGAACTCAGGATTTCCTGATTCTGGGTTCAGTGCTCTATCCCCTGTGTCAACTAGCTGCCTCAAGTGTAGATGTATTTGTGATTCCCAGTTGGGTTCTGGAGAGATCTTCAGTGTTGTTAAAATGGTAGGAGAAATAATGATTCTCCCATAAGTGTTACTAATATTCATTTTATGTCATATATACTAAAAGAGATTATAAGCCACTTAAAGACAGGGGCTATATTCTTTTGTAATTCTTGTAATACCAAGTATAGAGCTGAGGAAAGATGTGATATTCAATTATCTACTGGACATTTTGTGGCCCAATATTATCTCTGAGTAAGACATAGTTTCATGGCACCAGGATAATGGAGTCATCTTCAACTCCTCATTCTACCTCATACCCAATTTGTTGCCAAAGCTTTCCATTTTTCCACAATAGCTCTTGAAAACTGATTCCTTCTCTCTATCCACACAGCCACCACCTCCATTCAGGCCTACATCTCCTCTCACCTGGACTATTGTAATGGCCTCCTAATAGGTCTCCCTACCTGAAGCCTGTCCTCATTCCAGTCTTTTCTCTACACAGTTGTCAAAGTGGTTTTCCTAATGTGCAGGTGACCATGTCACTCTCAGATTCCCACTAAATAAACTCCAGTGGCTCCCTATTGCTTCTAGACCTAGGATCATATATAAATTCCTCTACTTAGTGATTAAACCCTTCGTGACTTGGCCCTAACCTATGTTTCCAATTTCATTGTATATTACTTAACTTCCTACACTCAACAGTCCAGTCAAAATGGCCTCATACAAAGTATTTCATCTCTTGTTTCTATGTGTTTGTACCAGCCAACCCCTACCTGGAATATAATCCTTTCCTTGTGAGTCATGGAATCTTTCTCTTTCTTTAAGACACAATACTTACTACAAGAAATCTTTCTTGAACTCCCCCCAGAGCTAACACCTTTTCTCCCTAACTGCCTTGTATTTAATAACCTTGTTTTTATTTTCTACATATGTATTCTGAATGCACACACACACACACACACACACACACACATTATCTCCTCAATTAGGTTGCAGCCTTCTTGTAAGTAGGGATTGTTTTATTCTTTGTCTTTCTATCCACAGTACTTTGAAGAGATGCTTCATAAATGCTTCTTGATCGATTGACCACAGGTTATGGCTCCTTTACCATAAATGAAAATATGCCCTCTTGGGGTAGTGACATTGTGAGAGATAGACTGTGATTCATAAATTTGGTGCTATTTCTGCCATAGTTCTTACCTGTCTGACTCCATACTCATCCTTCATCCCACCTAGCTACTGTATCTGAGTCTTTCATGAATCCCATTTTGTCTACTGGATTTGGTGGTAGTGACTTGACTTGATGTGACTTCACATGAGACTCTGATTACTCTCTTGGCTCACAGTTTAGGCCATACACCAGCCCCAACTCCAATCCAGGCCTGCTTCTCTGTCTCTCTCAGGTCCTCTTAGTCACTATTAAACCAGTACCTTGTAGACTCATGGATAGGACAACATTTTCATGGGATCCCACAACTTGGCTCTAAGAGCTGCCATCTTGTTTCTCAAAGTTATGAGATGTGATTGTGAGACATAGGATAGATTGAAAAAACTGCCATAAAATAAGCTAGACAAAACACTGTGTGGGACACTAGAAGATATATAATACTTAAACAATTCTGAGTTTTTAGTAATTCAAATAATTCAATGGTCTAGTAATTCTATAAGATACCAAAACAGATAGTGATAATTCACAGTATTATAAGTGCATTGGTGATCTGATAATTTAAAAGGAGTTGGAGAAGTATTATTCAAGGACATTCTTCACTAGGAACCATATCTCCCATAGCATGATTCGCATTTCTGTTAAAGAGAGTTACTTTCCAAAGGTACTCCTTGCTCCTCAGGGCACTGTTGCTATTATATTGATTGCAAAACCCAGATTCTGGGACTCTGGGATAATTAGGCACCCTCCAGACCTCTTTTGAACTCAAAAAGTTGGAGACTTCACTCCTTCATCCAGAAGAAAAAGACCAAGTGAAGATACCAAAGTTAAAGACTTATTTCTTGAGGCAACATGGCCTTAGAGCATTTTCTTTCACCAGACGCTGGGAGCCAAGGAGTCCAACTATGAAAAGAGTAGCTGAAAGGAGCAAGACAAGACAGATGGCAGAAGGTGACTCAGACCTTTAGAATGCCTTTACAGCCAATCAAAGAGCCTCCCACTCACCATGTGATCAATCAACCCGAACCAGTTGCAGAATGTCTATTCATGCTCCAATGTCTCTTTAAAGCATTTCTATTTTATGTCATCACGATTTTCCTGAAAGAAGCCTCTTCCACATGAAGAGAAATTGTTGATACCCCCACTGCAACAGCAATAATGAGGAAGGGGAGCCCACAGACAATTTTTTCTCGAAAGCATTGATAATGCCCAACCAAGTGGCCATTTTCTTATGATGGAGAAACAGCTTTAAACACTTCTCTCTCAA
Source organism: Notamacropus eugenii (assembly GCF_028372415.1). NCBI lineage: Eukaryota > Metazoa > Chordata > Mammalia > Diprotodontia > Macropodidae > Notamacropus > Notamacropus eugenii. The sequence goes on from NC_092873.1 coordinate 497,293,289, forward strand.
TGGGTTACCTAGTTCCCATAATGTCCTCTGCCTCTGAGGGGCTCTCTTTTCTCAGAGAAATAGAGTTAAGGGAATTTCAGGTGAAATAGGAAAGCCAAGGGACCACTCCGGGAGAATGGACAGGAGCCTGGCCAATATCGTACTAGATAAAAGAAGCATGAGAATTGAGAGTAGGAGCCAAACTATCCATGTTTTCAGTATTCCATCAGAGAAGAGAACAAGCTGCTTACTCCCATTTATGGATACACTAATGCTTGCTGTGCTGAAATTAAACACTGCCTAGACCAGGTATTTAGAATGCCCATCAGAAAAGAGATTAAAAACAGTAAATCTCAGACCCATGAGACCAAGACTAAATCTGGCAAGGAGCCTGCTCTACACAAGACGTCCTCCTATTCTTGGAGGCAGCAAACTTCATCCTGACCAGGCAAGACCTGGGAAATGGTCATTTTCTTCTCTTTCTGTCTCTGTCTCTGTCTCTCTCTTTGTTTATCTCTCTCTCTGTCTCTGTCTCTGTCTCTGTCTCTCTCTCTCTCTCCATCCTCTTTTGTCTTTCTCTCTCCCTTTTCTTTTCCCTCTCCCTCTTTGATTCCTCAATCCTGTTCTTAACTAAAATAAGATTTATTCCCAAAGAGAGGGAAGAAGTCTTAACTCCTCTTAACTCCCCTAAACAAAAGAGGGGAAAAAAATTTCCTGAAGGGGACGATGGTGGTATGTAAGCCAGAGAAGGGATTCCTCCTCAGATAATGGAGGACAATATCTATGAAAAGAGAAGAAAGCTGTAAGCAGAATAATATGAATATTGACTAAGTTGTCATCGACATTGTCAACGCAATTAAGCAAACATCAGTTCTGCATCTAGTATCCACAGGGCATTAAACTAGGTGTTGGGATTGGAAAGTATCCATGAAAGACATAGTCTTTGCCCTCCAGAGACATATGTTCTCATCCAGTAGACAAAGTTTATGCGCAAACATCCTATAACACAAAAGAGTCAAGCTACAAGGTTGGGAAAACTAGAGTCACTTAGCTGGAGAAGAGGAAAGGAACTTGGTGCAGTGGACAAAATACTGCCTTTAGAGCCAGAGAACCTGGGTTTAAATCTTACCTCTGATGCTTATGATCTGTGTGACTTTAGGCAAGTCACTCTACTGCCCTGGGTCTCAATTGCCTCATCTACAAAATAAGGAATTGAATAGGATGGATCCTAAATCTTTTTCTAGCTCTAAACACAGGATCCTAAGGCTCAGGGGTTGGTGGTATATGTGTATTTGTCATATGGAAGACATATTAGATTTGCTTTGTTTGGTTCCAGAAGACAGAACTTGGAGACTTGGGTCAAAGTTACAAAGGGACAAATGTAGGTTTGGCATCAGGAATTTAAAATTAAAGGAGAAGTGGTCTGCCTTAGGTGATGGTGGGTTCCCTTTACCTGGAAGAATTTAAGGGTGAGTACTTATCATGGGGTCTGGGTTGAACTAGATGGCCAAAGAGGGCCCCTTGACTCTAAACTCTGTGAACTTGTGAATTCATCTTATGTTAGCCAAGAAAAAAGGTAGCTTAATCTTAGACAGTGTCTAAGAGATAGATGATTATCCCATTTTCCTCTGTTGCTCTGATCCAATCCAAAGTATTGCAAACACTTGTGGCTACCACATTTTATGAAGGATGCAGTCAGTCTGGTGAGGGGAATGGAGAACAGAAGACTTTGGGAGTCCCTGGGGCATAATAGCAGTCTTCAGCTTTGGAGGGGCTACCCTATAAAAGTGGGATGAGATCTTTTCAGCTTGGTCTCCAAAGGTAGAATCTTCAGCTATGGGTAGAAGTTATAGGGATTTCAGTTGGCTATCAGGAGAAGCTTTCTAGTCACCCATACTGTCTCAAAATGGAATGAACTGCCAAAGCATGCATCAACCATCCCTTCACTGAAGGTCAGCAGGAGTGGGAAGGTCTCTATTCAGGGAATTTACAGAGAAGATTCCTGTCAGGCTATGACAGAGGTCCTATTAAACACTGAGGTCCATTAAAACTTTGAGAAACCATATGCTTCCTAGCTCTGATTTTCAAATTTGTTTTCATTCTAGCCTTGTTTACGGCACAGTGGAGGAGGCAGAGGAATTGGTATCGCCTACTACCTCATGTGAGCTTGAACAGGTCGCATCCCTAGTCTGGATCTCAGCATCCTCTTGTGTAAAACAAGAACATTGGACTTGATGGCCTGGAAAAATCCTTTCTATCTCCAAATACATGATCCTGTAATCTGATGATAATTAGCATACATTGTTGACAAGTTTGGGCCGCCGCCACCATTGTTTAACTTTAACCAAAAACATTCAACTCCTTTAACCCTGTTGTTATGTAACTCCTCCCCCCCAACTCATCTTACCATATTAAAAAGTGAATTTTCTCCAAATAAACAGGAAGACAAACATGGGTCCTTAATGTTGTTTGGCAAGATGGAAAACCCAGAAGGAATGCCGACTTGATCTTTGGTTACCACTAGTAAGCAAAAGCTTTGTAATTTGGAATAGCTGACTTTTTGTACGTGCTGTTGAGCTGGAGTTCATCTTTGACTTCTAAGCCTGCTTTTCCTTTTGGGTGTATTTCCATCCAATACCCTACCAGATTTATATATGCAATATCACCCAGAGGATGATGTACAGCATGCAATGTTGGTGTTGTTGGAACCATCAATTTGCAACAATAAAAAGTTAAAAAGACAAATGTAATGATAATGGTGAACAAAAAGAAATCAATATTTTTCTAACTTTTCATTTCTGCCTGTCTTCTATTCACTATTTAACTATTATTCCATTTCTACTTGGTTTTGTTTTTCTTTTTTTTCTTTCTTTCTAACAATCTTCCTCTACTCCTAAAACTCTCTGGCTATCTCCTCTTATTTTTGCATCTGTGGCTCACTTTTTAACCTAGTTTTTTTTTCATTTACTATTTCTTTATTTCCTCCTTTTTTCTTCTTTTTCCCCCCAGGGTCATTTTATCATTTTAAATATTATTCCTCAGTACCTTCATTTTTTTTCTTCAAAGCCCCCTTCTTTTGTCTTTCTACTTTCTGCTTCCACCTTTTATATTTTGTTCTTGTTTCTCCTTGCTATTTCTCAGTGGATCTTTCTTTTTCCCTCATTTCAACTGCAATATGTCCTCTCTGATTCTTTCATCCACGTTCCCTCTCACTGCCTTCTCAGCTCTTCTTTTTGTCGGCTAGTTTTTACTCCTCTACGTTTACTTTTTTTTCCACTGGATTTTTTTCTCCCTTTTAGAAACTGGTCCAGAAATGTAGGGGGTATCCCTTGTTCTCATATTTTTTCATTGTAATAGCTTGACCATGGGAAATAAAAGGTGTTTACATGGACTGTTTAGGAAAACAATTGCCTATCATCAGGTTGTTTGGGCTACAATTTGAGTACAAGACTTGAAATCCATTAACTCAAACTCTGCCAGTTATACTTGGACTATTGGACCTTAGCACTTCCTCCTGTGTGGAATTCTTAGCTTGCAAGCTGTCATTTTCTCTTCCTTTCCAGTCATTTAAGCACAGCATCATCTTTCATAAATTCTTGTGGATCAGCTGGATTTCTTTATCCTTAAAAAGAATATGATGACTCTAGATTTAAATCTCTAGACTTGATAACTTCAACTGGATGGATTCGGACAAACTGGTGATTTGGCTCAGCGTTTGGGTGGTCAGCACACTTGGAGTGAAGAGTGGAGCCCCTTGGGATAAAATGACTGGGGAAGAAATATGGTGGGAATTCTTGGTTCAAACCCTGGAGGATTTGATCAATGCCAGTGTTCACTGGTAGTAGAAATTCCTCTCACAGAACCACTTGCTCAGTGCCCATAGTAATGTAAAGGAAAACAACTTTGAAAGACCTTGTACTCTGGTCAATGAATGAGACAGAATTCATGATTTCATCTGATGATGAAAAATTTCCCCTGCCTTGTGGCATAGAGGTGATGTACTGAAGGTACAGAATGAGACAGACTTTAATAGAGGGATAACTTGTGGATTTGCTTTTGTTTAACTCTATTTATACTGATTATTTTTGAGTATATGTTTTTGTTTTTAACTTTTTATTATTGAAAATTTATGATCCCAACTATACTTTTATAGAAGAAGGAAGTGTGTAGGTAGTGATAGTCCTACAAGAAAGAAAAAGAATAGAGAAAAGGAAAAAAGGGAGGAAGGAAAGAAGGGATGAAGAGCTAGAGAAAGAAAGAAGGAAGGAAGGAAGGAAGAAAAAGAAAGGAAAAGAAGAAAGAAAAGAAAAGGAAGAAAGGAAAAAATAAAGAAATTAAAAAAAGGAATAAGGAAGAGAAAGGAAGGAAAGGAAGAAAGAAATAAGAGAAAAAGAAAGAGAAAACGAAAAAAGAAAGAAAAGGAAAAAAAAGAAGGAAGGAAAACATCAGTGAAACATCAAAGCAAGGCAGAAGAAAGTACATAGAAGTTAGAAAAGAGGCCAGCAAAGCCACATTAAATGCAATTGAGCACCTTCTGTTTCACTTGAGAGTTGCCTGGGGCACTTAGTGGTCAAGCCTCTTGCCCAGCATCATACAGACCCTAAGTATCAGACTTCCAGGTTAGCTCCACACTATACTACTCTAAACTTAACAGACAGTACAGAAGTGCATAAATTTACATCGATTTCTTGTGTTGTTCTTGTTCACTGTATATTAGAATGCTTGTCTTTGCAAAGTTCATAAAAAGGAATCCCCCTTTCCCCAAGAAATTCTGCTGTCAGATAGTGGTCATGGGAAAATCCACTAAGCCTAATAACCCCTGGAGAGGTAGTCCACTACCACAGAATGTGTGTCAGATCTGGAGTGAGGACAATTGGGTTAAAATCTTACCTCTACCACTTACCATTTCTATAACCTTGACAAAATCACTTAGCCTTCTGGGTTTCCATTGCCTCATCTGTGAAATATAGGGGTTGAACTAGACTTCTAGATTTCCCTTAAACTCATGATCTATGACCACATTTGAGGCTTTGATAAAGAAAAAATTGCAAAGATATAGACGGAAACTATTAAGAAGGAGAAGTAGCAGATGGACCGAGGGGCCACTGGAGAGATGAGAACACTGCCTGAGCTCTGGATTTAAGGTGAACCTTGAGAGTTTTACATTTTTTCCACCCTGGCCTAAATGGGAAGAACCAAATGTTCTAATTTTCACAAACCCGGTAGATTCTTGACATAGAAGCTGGGAAAAATGCTGTTGGAAAATAGGCTCTTTCGTAGTAGAAGCAGACCCAGGAAGTACAATTTTTTTCCTTGTCGTTAAAATTCAGCCCTCCCCTCTTTGTCCCTTGTTGGCTATTAAAAAAAAATAACCCAAAGGCCTAATTATGTGTGTCCTTGGCTATTAAAAAAAATAAATGAAAAACTCTACAGAAACTAGCTGCTATAATCTTTATTAACAGACAGTATACATATTGTTAGAACCTTCCTTCCTGAGAGCCCTCAGCAAGATTTTCCATTCCTCTACCTATAAGATGAGCCATCACAACTCAGCTTCCCAGAGTACCTCACAGGTTAGTTTATGAAGCGTGTTTATTTAATTCATCAGTTAAAATACTGAAATTAAAACTTCATTCACCCAAATACATTTATTAAATGCTTAACATTTCATAATATCTTAAATAAATGTCTTTAAAAACTGCAAGGACTTTTATATCCACTGAACTGTTAGAAAATGCTAAGAGAAAGGAAAGGGCAGATACTACTGAATGTGTTATAGATAGGAATATGGAAGCCCCAATAGGGAATAATCCTAAATTAAAGAGCCTGGGATAGAACTTCAGTTGTAGAGTTCAGGATCTGGGATTATGGCCTGAAGGTCCAGTGTTCTTTCTATTAGACATTATTACTGAAAACAAATTCCACGGGCTTCATTATCATTCCGGTCCTCTAAAGATACTCACCTACCTTGATTTTTCTTTCTTTAAATGCTCTCGGTCTTTCCAAAGGTACTGCTTAACAATTTGAGTAACTCTCGCTCTCTGTGCTTTAAGAAATAAGCAAGTGAGAAAATAGACCAACAAAAAACTCTAGTCTCATTGGGCTTCCTTGGTGAAAGGGAAGATTTTGGCATGTGTGTGTCGGGGTGGGGAGAGAGGAGGACGATGTATCAGGTTGGAGAGTAGAGGGAACTGATGAAGGTGAGTAAGGTGGGGAGTGGACCATCAAGTTACAAAGGGTTATAGCTCTAAGATGGAAAGGGTGACTGGAAATCAACATGGAAACCTGAAGCAGCAATATACAAATAGGGTCCACAACTTATTAAAAACCAGGGTGTGGGGAGATGTGGGAGAACATCTTTCCTACCCATAACTCTGTGGGAAATATAAATGCAATAGATCATTTACATAACCGCATAATGTGCCTAGATATAACAGATTATTTGCATAACTGCATAATGTCACTAATCATGGAAAAAAAGACTTAAATATTTCTGGGATGCGAACATACAGAATTATATAAGCTTTGCATATCAACCAATAATCACAGCCTTCTTTTCTTTCTAGCCTGTCCCCCCCAAGTGCAGGGCAAGAGAGGGGGTGCATAGGTGTGTGACTCTTGGAATAAATGAACCAACCACTCCACCATCAGGGAAGGAAGGGAGGAGAAGTGATTAAGAGACCCAGTCTGAGCCTGACATTCTCAACATTCTTGCCAGTATTATTAGAGACTGATCAAGACCTGTACTCATTGGGCAGCAAGAGCAAAGTCTACAGAAATTAATTTTCATTTTAGTAATGAGGAAGAATCAGATCTGCCTCCTTAGCATCATTCACCTTACTTTCTTGTTAACAAAGACGGCATTTACAGACACTGGTACAGGAAAAAAAAAAAAGCAGCCAGCGCAGTTTAGTAAGGTTTAATGATCCTCTTTCATAACCAATGTGGGCTGTTCCCTATTATATATTTACCTTAGTGCAAAAGTTCCTTTGCATGCACAATTCCATTGAGTTCATTATATTTTTTAATGCACCTCAGTCTAATTTCAGATCCTGATTTCCCAGTACAAACTAAAGTAACAAATATATAATTATTCTCATAAATAACTCAGCACCTTATATTTCAGGCAAGTTTCCCCACAAGGCACAAGTGCCCTATATTAAATTCTTTTAAGTGTAAGTTGATTAAGGTAAAAATTAGTTGTTATTACCTTATGGACATTTTAGTTTTTTAGCAGAATTGCGAAGCCAGGTCTATCACGAGTAGATTTGTTGCCGCCCACAGGTATAATCACTGGGAAAATTAATAATCATGTTCAGTATGACTATAAATCATTGTGGTTTAGGCAATTAATTTCTGTAGAAAAATGAAAGATCTCCAAGTGTTATTATTGTGCAAACTACATGTTGTGAAGACCCAGATCCAACACAGTCAAATTGCAAATGCAGGGTTTCTAATTTCAGAGTGTGATAATATGGGGTCATCAGAGGCAGGGAAGCTGACGATACTGAATAAGTAATGTTGGTAATTTTTAGCAGTTTATGACTGTAGCATTCAGTATGCACCCGCCGGTAGGCAGAGTCCCTAAACCAGATGTGGCAGCCTCGAGAGATACTGATTCCAGCAAAGGCAGAGAAAATGAATGCACAGGTATTTGAATAGGAACACTGAGGACAAATGTACAGGACTGTAGGGTTTAAGAGACCCTATAAACTTATTTCTTAGTTCTTTCCATTGACAATAGAATCACAGAATAAGATCATTACTAGATTTAGAGTCAGTCAGTAAACAAATATTTATTAAGCATTGACTGTGCGACAGAAAGCATGCTACCCACTGAGAATACAAAAAAAAAGAAAAGTATAGTCCTCATCCTCAAAGAACTCACATTCTAATGGAGTAGACAATATGCAAATAACTTGGTATATTTGGGATATATACAAAGTCGACGAGAGGACATCTTAGAGAAGTCATGAGTAGTGAGGGAGGGCTAGGAAATGCCTTTGGCAGAGGGTGGGACTTGAGCTGAGTCATGAAGGAAGCCAGGGAAAGCGAGAAGTGTAATGAGAAGGGAGGGCATCCCAGACATGAGAAAGAGCAAGTACAATGACACAGACGGGGGAGATGGAGTGACTATACAAGTGACAGAAATAGACCAATGTTGTTGGATGATAAGTGCATGAAAGGGAGTAAAGTGGAAGACTGGGAAGTCGGGAAGGGGCTGAGTTATGAAGAATTTTAAATGCCAAATGGAGGAATTCATATTTGAACCTAGAAGTAACAAGGAGACGTTAGAAGCTGTTGTGTGTGTGTCTCTGTGTGTGTGTGTTTGGATGTATGTAAACATGGTCAGACCTGTGCTTTAGGAAAATCACTTTCACAATTGAGGAAGAAGGATGGATAGGAGTGGGGAAAGACTTAAGATAGTAAGACCAGTAAAAAGACTGTTGTGATAGTTCAGAGGTCATCTAGTTCAACTGTATTATGTCAAGATAAGGAAACTGAGGCCCAGAGAAAAAAATGACTTTCCAAAGAATTAGATGAAACTTTGGTGGAGGTGATGGTGTTTGAGTTGGGCTTCAGAGGTGGAAGTGGAGAGTATGGAGAAGACATATCAGAAAATATTCTAAGCAAACACAAAGAGGTGGGAAAATATCTGATATTTATAGGGGAAGGGGGAGAAGTGGTCTACTTCCGGTTACATCAAAGCACATGGTGAGGACAGATAGTGAATGACCAAATTGAGACTGAACATCTAGTGATTTTAACACTGTACCATGGAAAAGGAAAAGGGAAGGTCCAAAGAAGACCATCTTCTACCCTCTTTCTTGGGTGTTACATACAAAGATTCATTCCAAAGGTAGGGGAGGCCTCCCAAACAATATAGTCCCAGTAGAGTTTAGCAAGTTAAGGGGGCTGAAAAAAAAATTACTTGGTGGTGGTGGTGGGAACTCGACATTTTCTACTCTAAACCCTACATATTTCACTTCTAATACTTGAATTAGGGGATGGGGATTGAGCCTGTATTTCACTGATACATTGAACTCCAGGATGAGGCAATTGCCTTTATCAATTTATAGTCTTCAGTACAGAGTGTTTGATTTCTATGAAACTTTCTCAGGAGCTTATTCCATTAGTCAAGGCACACCCCTAAATATATGTTCAGTGAAAGACTAGGATTTCCTACTGGGAATCTTTCCCCATCAAACATAAGTGGCATATCAAAGCTTCTATCCATTCAATATGAACCAGATACCAAAAGGCACAGAGTCTTAGTTGACAAGCGGAATTGTCCTAATAGGATTGTACAAAATTGAAGTGATTCCAGGGATAAAAAATAGAATATATGAATAACTAAATTCACCTTCAATCCTCTTATATTAGATGAAATTAGATGTAGGCCAACAGAATGTTAGAATTACTCAAATGTGATCTCATCAATGTGGTCATTCCCTTCAATGAAAATCACAACTCATTCATGCCTGATTATCTGGAATGTCTCTAGACCATCTCCTCTGATAAATTTACCATAGGTGGCATTTCCCATATATTTGAGGTTTCTGGTATTGAGAGGATAGCATTGTAAGACAGTAGCATCCAGGCTCTCCCTTAATTATTCATTGGTTTTACAATGTGACCGAACCCACCTTCTTTTGTACCCATCTTTCTTGTGTTTCTTAGACCGCAGCTTTAAACTTGCTACTTCATAATTTTGTATTTGTAATGTATTGCACCCACCAGGTGCCTCTCCATTCTCTGGTGGGTGATTCTTAATTTCAGTTTTTCATGTAGTGTTCCTTGTCTCTTGGCCATACAATAATACTAGAATAATTTTGGTATCAAAAAGTTGGGCATTTCTTTCATGAAGAAACTTGACTATACTACAGAAGTTTAATATCATTTCCCAAAGGGAATTCAGCCTTTTCTCTCCTTACTGTCATATTTGTGGCCCAATGCACTATCTATCTGTGGTGTCTGAAAACAGACATACATGTACACTGTAAGTACATATATACATTCATACATACGTATGCATTGAGAGACGAACTCTATAGGTCATTCATTTGCCTGTATTTAGTATTCCAGTCATTTTTCATCCACTTGGATTTTGGGTATGGATAGTTAGGTCAAATGCTTAAGAATGACTATAGATTCAATTTAAGTGTCTTTGTTCTATGTTCAGTGTCAAACATATTAAAATTTTCAAATCAGGAAAAAAAACTTTTTTCTATTTTCTGAAAGGATACATTTAAGAGCCAAATACTGAAAAGTGTTAAATATTTCCAGTATGTATAGATTTAGAATAGTGATGGTGTCAGTCTTCTTTTATCTGATTCCCTTTAGCAGAGAAGCTAGACCAAAAGAAGATGATGAATTGGTTGTTAAGGTAAATAATTTTTTTATATCATCTGCAGAAATACTTGCAGGATGGGAAAGGAACATGTTTATGGAGTCTGGAACAGCTCAGGAATTATTCGTCAAAGCTCTGATTAACAGATAAAAGGGAATAGCTTCCTCTCCTTATTTTTAATGTAAGTTTTTATTGTTAATAAACAAAATTTTCAATGCATTATAAAATAGTAATAGTATATATTATATCATATATATGTATACGTTGCTTTAAGGTTTGCAAAGATCTTTACTACCTATGTTATCTCATTTGAACCTCACAGTAATTCTGTGAGGTTGGTGCTATTTATTCACATTTTACAGATGAGGAAACTGAGTCTGAGAGAGATTAAATGAATTCCCAAGAATCATCCAGCTAAGTGTCAGAGGCAGGATTGGAACTCAGGTCTTTCTGACTCCAGCTCCAGAACTCTACCTGCCACGCCAACCAGAATGTATACGCCTAATAAATAGAGATTATTTCATTCTTTGTGTCTGTATCACCAGTTGCTGGCACAGAGCCTGGTACACAGGAAGTGCTTAATGAATGCTTACTGATTGACTGAAAAAAAAATCAGAGAAGCTGTGGACTTCTCTTATGCAATTTGTTTTTGTGTTTGTATTATGTATGTATAAATATATAAATCTATGTGTAATTTTCCCACTCTCCCTCTGTCTCCTCTCTCTCTCTCTCCCTTCCCCTGTCTCTCTGTCTGTCTCTGTCTCTGTCTGTCTCTGTCTCTGTCTGTCTTTCTGTCCTCTCTGTCTCTCTCATAACAGAAGCACTCTTTTGTTTTTGTCCCTTTCTGTGTTTTGCACTCATGTATCACACACACACACACACACACACACACACACACACACACACACACACACACACACACACACACACCCATCTCTTTTTCTTCCTTAGGAGCACAGCAATCTGGTCCAAGCTGAAGTGAGCTGTTTGACTCTGAAGGACTTTGAACAAAGAAGATAAACACATTTGGCTTTACGGCAGTCCCTTGGGACGCTGGCATGAACAGTCTCGTCCTTAAGCTGCCTATCATCAGGCCGCAGAAGAAGTTTGACCTCTCGTTGAGATGGACTGGTTACAACACCCAGGTGTTCCTCAAAGTCCTCTTGCCCCAAGCAGCTGGTATCATCTTGGTCATGTCTTGCTGAGCTGGCTGCCATCCAGAATCTGTTCTCAGCCAACTCTGGAGGAAAGCAGGGAGCCTGGAACACCTGGCTTTGATAAAATGACAAACAGCTCTTCCCCAACTGGTGGCACTTTAGCCTAGTTATCCTGTCTGGCTTCCTAGCCAATCTCTCAATTGTGGCTGCGTGTGCTTGCATGTGTGCCTGTGTGTGTGTGTGTATGTGTGTATCTGTGTGTTAAAGTGATAACATACTGAATTTGGAATCAGGGAGACCTGGGGTCACGTGCCACCTCTGGTACTTATTAGTTATAGGAACAAGGGCAAATCATTTAACTTCCCCCAGCCTCAGTTTCCTCATCTATAAAATGGCAAGAACACTAACCATAATGCCCACATCATATTGTTGTTATGTTCAAATGGGGTGACACAAATTTGAAAGCACTGTATAAGCCAAGCCTGGCACAGAGTAAACATTTAAATATTTTTCCATTCATTTTTTCATGCTGGTGAGATTGATGATCTTATAGACAATAAAACCCTTTGCACTATATACCTTTTGGATCAAAACTTTTCTTTGGTCCAACCGATGCTGAGCCAAAGTCTGAGACTGTCTTATTTCCCATGAGTAGGGGAGCTTTACAGTCACAGAATTTCAAAGTTAAAAGGTACCTCAGAAGGAATTACAAACTTTACCTGACACAGGATTTCCTTTTCAGCTTGCCTGACAAGTGGTCAGCCAGTCTTTGCTTAAAAACCTCCTGTGAGGGGAGAACCTCGTCTGTCCCAAGGCAGGCAGCCAACTGCACTTTTGGAAAGGTCTAATTGTTAAGAAGTTTTTACTGACACCAAGTCTCAATCAGCTTCTTGGGATTTCCCCCCAATTCCTCCTAATTCTTCCCTCTGTGGCTAAACAGATTAAGGCTAATCCCTCTTCCCCATGGCAGACCTTCAAATACTGGAAGACAGCTATTACCCCCCCCCCCCCCCCCAATTCTCCTCTTCTTCAGGCCAAATATCCTTGGCTACTTCAACAGATTTTGATGTGGTATGGTTTAAAGCCACCATTATCACCATTATGGCTATAATTCCTCTGAACTGGTGACATTTATGACCTTCCCCATTGAAAATGAACCTTCTCCTAATACCTGTGCTTCTGAAAATGACAGTAGCCATCTTTCCAGTCATCCAGTCAATAGCTTTGAATTACCTCTGACTACTCCCATTCCCTTACCTCTCCCAGTTGACCAATCACCAAGTCCTGTTGATTCTACATCTTCAATATCTCTCATTTATTCTCTCCTTTAAATGACTGCAGTTGCCAATAGAATTCAGTCCCTTGCCATACAGTAGTTACTGAAATAATAGTGACCACTGAATTTGAAGAAGACCAGCCCTGGCACTTATTGCCAAGGCAACACTGGGCAGATCATTCCTCACCTTCGGACTTCAGTTGTCTCATCTGTAAAAGTGAAGGGTGTGAAACCCATAGAAGATTGCATGTCATCTCAGGGAAGGAGGGAAGGGGGAAAAATTAAGAATTATGGAAGTGATTATTGAAGACTGAAAACAAATAAATTAATTAAATTTAAAAAAAAAAGAAAAAAGTGAGGAGGAGAGGTTGGGTTAGGTCAATGATTTCTTACACTTTCAATTATGAGAAACTCTTTGTGATGTCCAAAAATATCATGGACCCCTACATGATTGTGGTTAAATGATGAGCATCAGAAGGAATGGAAATTCTTTGAGAGAAGAAAGTGTTTTATCCTTTGTTTTGGTATGCCCAGCACGCAGTGATTGGCTCATAGTAGGTGCCTAATAAATGTCTATTGATAGTTCGATTTGGGAATTGCGAAAATAAAATGAAAATGCTTGGTGTGCATATGGATTCAGGGATGCCTTGCAACAATTCTGTGTCTGCACCCCGCCTCTCCCCTGCCCATAATTTTAATTCTTTCTTTGGTACTAGAAGCACATTTGGGGGTCATCTAGTCCAATTCTTCCTTTTTACAGAGATTTTTTTTTTCTGAATTGGACCTATGATTTTAATATACCAGGACCTTAGTAAATGCTTATTGACTGCAATTGAATTAATACCTTATGACTTACTTCTTATCCTAATGGTCTGAATTGTGACAAGATGTCCTTAAGTAAAAAGTAAAAAGAAAATGGGACCATTCAGGCAGCCCAATAATGTTTATTTAACTTCTTATATTTTATCCTGAAGAGAAGTTTTCCACTCGAGCTCTGGGGAGACAGAAACTCATCAGCAGGAAATTTGGGGGCAAATTAGACTAGTACCAGGAGGCTTGTAGTTGTAACTGTTCCATCTAAAAAGGCACCTAAGTTTGTCAAACCAGAGTCTGCTGCACTGCAAATGGTTTCCAACTTCCAGCGTCTAGAGCCTCACAGGCATAAACCTTCCTGTTTCAAGGTCAGAAGCTAAGTGTTCATGGTTACAAAGGACCTTCTGCCTAACAGAATGATAATCCAATTTTATGGCCTATGGTAAGAATTCATCTGTTGGTTATTAAAACTGCAGGATGTGTCTCTGTCCCAAGTAAAGCATGCTTTTAGGGTGAGAAACGTAGCTACTGTGAAGAATCAGAGAGCAGAGCTGCCACATTGAACGAACACAGGATGGGAAAGTAAGAAAAAGAAAATAAAAGCAGCTTCCAACAGACAATTCACATGTGTCACATATTTCTACCCTCCTGTGCCTGACAAGTCACCCATATGTTTCCATATTTCTATATTTGGGTTCAGATTTGATGTATGCATTTGCTTATAGAGGCAAAGCAGCTTTTGAGCTCAATGACCATTTATGAGGGATGGCAGGTTTCTATCTACATTATACCTTTCCAATTTGTCTAATAGGAAGGCAGCCTCTACATTGACTTGATCTTTTGGGACCAATTTTATTTCCAGGGTTTCATTTGCATCATCATGGAAATGCCAGCTCCAAGCTCCTTCTGATTACCAAACTTTCCTTTGAAATATTAAAGAGGCACATGACGAGAGACAGCTATGTGAGAGTTATTCCTGAGTTGTAATAATCTGCAAATACCAAGCCTTCTACTTGCCTACATTTGAATTATCCATATGTCCTCTTTAAATAGATATTTAAATATGTAATATTATTTTTTTTCTTTTTATATTACAAGTCACATTTATAAGATGGATTTAATCAGCAGAGATTTGTAAAAAAAAAAAAAAGTAAAAAAGAGACAGAGACAGAGACAGTGGCAGAGTCAGGAAGCTTCTGCACTATTAAGTCATTTAAAATGTAAAAGCACACCTACAGAGGTGCTGGCATAGTTGTTTGTATGAAAAACTCTATATTCTTGATGGGAAAAAAAACAGTTACAAAAACACTTGTGACACTGGATGACAATTTGTATTAATATCTGTTTTTAAAAAACATACCAACTTAGGGAGCCAGTTAGTTATAGATTCTTGCTATACCCAACTGAATTAAATAATTGTCCCTATTCTTCAAAAAAAAAAATTACAGGCCAGTATGAAAAATTAGGCTCATTCAACAGAAAACCTTGTGGGGTAACAAGTTTCTGTTTTTTAAGCTACGTCAGATTTTTCTAGGCACAGAATGAATAAGCCCACAACAAGATTTAGTCATATTTGTTGATCCTTTATCACTGACTTTGCTTTCCTAGCCTGTTCAACATCCAGAGGTTGGGGAATACTAAGTGAGTCTTGAATATGTCTGATATGGTTAAGTTTTAAACTATGACTTGGGTAAAGGTTTTTCTTCCCATTTCTAGAATGCTCCCCTTCCCTCCCCTCCCCTTCTCTCCCCTTCCTTTCCCCTCACAATATTTACTTATCACCATTGACAAGCCACTTAAGATCTCTGAATCTCAATTTCCTTAAGTAGGAAAAGAAGCTGTTGGACTAGGTCTGAGGTCCCTTCTGACTCTGGGTTGATAATCATATTATAGTATGTATAAGGCACTGTGTTAAATGCTAGAAATTCAGTAATGAAAAGGAAATGGTCCTGCTCTTATGGAACTTATATTCTACTGGGGAGAAGCAACTTGAACACAAATAAGTTCATGCAAAATATATGTACAGTCATTTTTCAGAGTGGACTAGCAACTGTGGGAGGGTAGTAGGAAAGGACTCAAGTGGAAGATGGGACTTGAGCTGAATCTTGAAAGAAATCTGGGATTCTAAGAGATGGAGGTATGGTGTAAAGCCTGGATAAATGTCCTGAGGTGGTAGATGGATTGCCATGAACAGGGAACAGCAGATCGGCTAGTCTGTTTGGTTAACTCATCACAATTGGGGATAACCTGGAAACCGAAAACTTCCTTGATGTCACTCAAAAAGGAGAATCAGACACCCTGTGTCTTTCATTCCCAGTGTTCAGGGTATCCCTAGACTGAATCCCTGAAATATTTCCTGAGGGCCTCGCCTTCTGCCACCTCCCCAAAAAGCCACAGAAGCGATGTTTTCAGATCTAGTTTTCCTTGCCTTTTCCGATTTTTCCTTATGCCTTGTTTACCTCTGCTTTATGGATATGTGTCTGTGTATCCATATGGGCCGGTTTAAAATAGCCTGTAAGCTACTTGAAAGCAGGGAGCCCATTCCTATGGATTATGTAGTGCCTCACACATCTAAATCGGTCGCCTCTCTTGACGCACATTGCAGAGGGGATGCATGATTTCTTGTCTCATGACCAGGGATAGACTTAGAAATCCCCTTTTCATTCATCGACATTTTTGCATCTTTAATGCAAAGAAACGGCCAAGACTATTTTTCTCTTTCCAGTTTCTTTTAGGCATGTCCTTATTCTATCTAACACCACAAGACAGTAATGGAACCACAGGATTCTCATTCTGGTAGATTTCCACAATATGAGAATGGAGGACTTTCTCACTGGGTGACGCTGCCATACTGGGGCTCCTCGTTTGTTCTTGAAGGGGATCAATTACATGGGGGTGGTGGTGGTGGTGGTGATGTTTTGACTTGCAAGTGAATCAGATATGAGTGAGACAGAGCTGTGCAGAGTCATCAGCCTCCCTCTCTCCTCCAGCGTCATCAGAGTCCAGTGGCAAGACATAGATCAGGATAACTGGTAGCGGTCCCTGGGTACTACTATGAAGTGAGTGAAGAGACATAACTAGTGTGGAGCAGTTGGGCTTTTCACAAGGCAAAGAGATTTAGAAAGGGTAAATGATGGCCCTTTAAGTCCTTCTGTAGTACATATGAACAACTGAGTTTAGAACCTATTAAGCATGAATAATTAGTTAAAATTGTAATGCTACATAACATTTATAGTGCCTTAATATTTGCAAAGAACTTGCTATCCATCAGTCAGTCTATAAGTATTTATTAATTGTTTATTCTAAGCCACGCATTGTATCAAGTGCCAAAATGTGGTGTTGTTCAGTCATTTCAGTTGTGTCTGACTCTTTGTGACTCCATTTGGGGATTTCTTAGCAGAAATAATGAAGTGGTGTGCCACTTCCTTCTCTGGTTCATTTTACAGATGAGGAAACTGAGGCAAACAAGGTTAAGTGACTTGTACATGTTCACACAGCTAGTGATTGTCTGAGGTCTAATTTGAACTCAGGTCTTCCTGACTCCAGGTCCAGTGCTCTATGTATTGTGCCACCTAGCTGCCCTGCTGAAGTGTAAAGAAAGGTACAAAACAAACAGACCAAAAAACCAAAACAGCCCCTGTTCTCTAGGAGCTTGTATCCTCATGGGGAAGACTATAAGCAAATAACTAGCAATCTATAGGATATTTATAGAACAGACAGAAAGAAACCTTAGAAGGAAAGCAATAGTAGCTGAGAGAACTGGGAAAGACCTTCTGTAAAATATGGGATTTGAGCTGAATCTTGAAGGAAGCCAAAGATGATAAGAGACGGCGGTAAGGGGGCAGTGTTCCATGTGAAGAACATGGAGATCATATGTGGAATGTATTCAAGGAACTGCAAGTAGGTCAGTGTAGTTGAACAGTAGCTGCTTAATTATTATAACGTGACAGCTCATCTTCCATAGTTGCCTGAGTGTAGATTTCTCCATTTCTACTGGGATAGAGAGAGTACATCTGTCCAGGTACTTGACACTGCTCTCTCTATTTTCACCTGAAACTCTCCAAGTCTGTTACCAACACAAGTTTACTCCCATCCCTCTTAAGAAGGCAACATCTTCCTCCTTTTGCTAATGGGAAGTGTGGGGTACCATAAGTGTCAAGTGACAAAATCAGAGTCTAGTGGTGGATCAGAGTTATACCTGGGGCTTCAGAGAACAGTCTAATGCTCCATAAATGAGATAAGGCATCCTCCAAGGCTGTATATTGGGTTTACATTTTTAAAAGAAAGAGATTTTCTTCTATTTTTAAGGTGCATAAAGACTGCTGCAAAGACATGGAGATGAAAAAAATTTTAATAAGAAGTTCTACTTAGAAGACTGAATGATGCATATTGTGAGAAATGGGGATATATCTCCAGCCTGGAACAACCCAAGACACCAAAAAGCTGTGAAACTCTTAACAAACAACAAAATAGAAAATGGAAATTATTCACAGGCTTTTTTATTTTTATTTTCTTTTAGAAGCAGCTTGGGCTGAACACTAAATTTAAAGATGTAACTCCCTCAGCTGCCTTTAAATAAATATATTTATCATTGATTCTTACCAAAGAACATATTTTGGGATGTTTTCAACTAAAGACATTCTCTGTTCATCTATCTTTTCCACCAATACATTCTCAATGTGTTCTTTGTCACTGGGTGTTTTAATTAGTAAGAACATATTTCTTGTATGTTCAGCAAAAACCAAAATCTGCCCCAATGTGATTGAATGGCTCTGTTTTTCAAGTATCCGCTTAGGTAAGCTTTTATACAATAAGGCATTAATAGCCTTTTTTTGCATATGATAAGGAACATCACTTAATGATTGATTAGCCAACACCTTTCTGACGTAAGCAGTCATAACAATGGATGAACATGTTGTTATTGGCAGACATGGGGAGGGGGAGACAAATAAAAAAACATATAACAACTAATAAGCAAATGACTGTTAAAGTGGCATTGTGTATGCTGTCTCTAAAGCCTAATGGTCATTTAAACATTGTCAAGCACTTGGAATTTTACAAGGAAGCAACTCATTCTGAAGAAGTTCAGGACAGGAAGGATGAAATGATGGTCTTATTTGTGTACCACCTTTTTGAAAAGAGGTGATCATGCAAATTATTTCATTCTTTGTCCCTATATCTCCAGCATCTAATATGGTATCTGGCACATAGTAGGTGCTTAATAAATGCTTGTTGGCTGACTGTTTGAAATAAGAACTGTTTTTAGTACCTCAGGAAAAATAATTGCCAGTCCCAAGGAAATCAGACTTTGGGTCTAAAAGAAATAATCTCTTCCTTAATCCATTTCATGAGTTCCTTGGTAAGTGTTTGTGAGAATCTGTTTGTTGGGGAATTCTGCCTCTCTGATGTGGAGCAGATGCTTATGTGCCTGCCCTTGGCCTGAGGGTAAAAGAAAGGGAGAGAGTGGTTATAAAATGGGAACAGAATTATAACGACATTAGGTGACATTTTTATAGGGTGTCCCCAAAGTCTTAGTGGAGTTTTAAGCTATTAAAGCTTAAACTAACCACCATGTTTAGGGCTTTAATGATCGCAGGGCCCAATATCTCATTACTTTAGAACAGCTTCACGTTGACACTACATAGATTTTTATGGCTGCGTGACGTTGGTCAAGTCATCTCACCTAACCTCATCATTTCCTGATCGAAAAACTGAAGGGGTTTGATGAGATGACCACTTAGGAACTGCCCATCTTTAAATCTATAATCCTATAATGCCCATGTAAGGAGGCAGTTGCGATCCAGAGAGCTTAAACGATTGCCCATAATCCCACTATTAGTCAGTGTTAGAGGTGGGACTCAATACCAGGCCTCCCCTGACTCCAAATCCAGGTTTTAAACAAGGCCAGATAACCATACTGAAGGCTTTTATGCTTTGTTTTCTCCATAGAATCTTTATGATACAGATAATACAGAGTTAAACATCATAAATTCTGTATTAATATTAACTTCCTCATGACCCCATTGGGAATTTTCTTGGCAAAGATATTGGAGTGGTTTGCTATGGTCTTTTCCAACTCATTTAATAGATGGGAGACTGAGGCACACAGGGTTAAGTGACTTGCCCAGGACTACACAGTTAGTAAGTATATGAGGCTGGATTCTAACTGCTAAGATGAATCTTCCTGATACCAAGCCCAGTGCTCTATCCACTGCACTATCTAGCTACCTTGTTAAAAAAAAAATGAAAATGAAGACATCGGATCAGCATCATATAGCAATCTGGTTACTCCAATCTAATAATCCAATAAAAATTTATTAAGGACTACTATGTGCCAAGTACTGTGCTAAGTGCTAGAAATATGATTAATATAGAAGAAAGACAACCTCTGCCCTCATGAAGTCTATAATCTCGTGGAGGGAGCCACACAAAAAAGAAGGAAATCAAGGATCCATGGAGTTGAAAGCAGGCATACACAGAGTGAAGTGAATCCAAAAATTCAGCTCCTGCCTTCCACAAAGGAAGTCATTGGGAAGAGTCTGACCTTCCAGACCTCCAATCAGAGGAGAGAAGAGGCTGAGGGAGGTGATGTCAATCAAGGCTTGAACTTGGTGATGAGATTAGAAGTGATGAATTTAATATAAGTAATTGTATAACTGGAATGGAGCTCTACGATTAGGGTGGGACAACAACAGCTTCCTCCCTGGGCACTGAACAATCAAGGTTTTTTTGTCCCAAAAGTCTTGGTACATTTTTGTTATTAATAGCTTAGTATCTAATAATATGAAATAATGATGATATTATAATAATGTAATATTCAAGCCATTAATAGCTTAATAACTAATAATATGAAATAAGTAAGACAAATTTCTATGGTAACTAGGCACGGAATCCCAAAGTCTTAGTGCACTTTTAATCTACTATTAGTTGCTCCATGTATAGTTACTGTAGAAATTCGTCTTATTTATTTCAAATTATTTTCACATTATGCATCTCAAGGTTAATTTTCTGGTTGACTTTGTACCGTCTTCTCTAGGCACACTGCTGTTCCAAAAGTCAGAATCACTACTTCTGTCTCTGCAAGGATTACTCAATTTACTAGTGATTCAAACTACAGATTACCATCTAAAGAAACTGCAGCACTCAGTTGAGGGTGTGGCAGTCAATCAACAAGCATTGATTAGTGGTTTAAGCAGTGGTTTAAGTACTGGGCTAGACGTTGGAGATACAGACCCAGAAGGAAACAGTCCCTGCTCTCATGGAGTTTATCAGTGGGGCGGGGAAGGGAGGGAAAGGGGACCAGAACTGGGATTTTATTGGCATAAGAAGTTTCCTGAAGAAGAAACTACCTTCAACAATGCAGGCCAGAATTTTCTCGGCAACTTAGAGAGTTAAAAAGAGGACTAGGACCCTGAGAAGTTAAGGGACTTGTTCAGGGTCACACAGCCAATATATGACATTTGAACTCAGGTCTTCCTGACTCTGAGGACAGCTTCCTATACAGTCCAACCTGCTGCCTTTCTGCAGAATAAATTAAAAAAAAAAACAAAAAAACCAAACAAACCAGGTAGTTAAAGCTAACAGCTGGGGGATTCAGAGAGATTTAAGGTCAAAATATTCTTTTTAATGAAGTGAGTGATTTTGAGAAGCAGGGGTTGATTGACGATATCTCATACCCAAATTGGACACAGCTCTAGTGAGCGATTAAAAAACAGAGAGACAGAGAGAGACAGACAGATAGGCAGACACACACCTACAGAGTGCTAACCAGCTAGATAGATATGGACAGACAGACACATAGATAGATATAGTTATAGACAGATAGGAAGTCAGATAGGCAGAGACCGACAGGATAGATGATAGATGGACTGATGGATACATAGACACCTACATGATAATAATAATAATGATGATGATAAGATCTATCATTTATATAATCTTGACTATGTGCCAGGCATTGTGCTAAGTGTTTTACAATTATCTCATTTGAATTTCCCAACAACCCTGGGAAGTAGGTGCCAATATATCACGGATGAGGAAAATGAGCAAACAGAAGTTAATTGACTTGTCCAGAGTCACACAGTTACTAATTATCCAAAGTCACATTTGAACTCAGGTCTTCTTGAATCCAGACCCAATTCTCTTTTCAATGTACCAGCTAATTAGCTAGCTAGAGATAAACAGACAGGTAATTAGGTAGCCAGATAGAGAGCTAGCCAGCTGGGCAGATATAAGACAGATAGATAGATAGATAGACAGCTGTATAGAGACAGATACAGAGAAA
Source organism: Notamacropus eugenii (assembly GCF_028372415.1). Classification (NCBI taxonomy): domain Eukaryota; kingdom Metazoa; phylum Chordata; class Mammalia; order Diprotodontia; family Macropodidae; genus Notamacropus; species Notamacropus eugenii. Next base: position 497,315,149 of record NC_092873.1, read on the forward strand.
GATAGATAGGTAGATAGATAGAAAGTCAAATAGGCAGACAGACAGACAGATAGGTAGAAAAATAGATGGTGGATAGGCAGATAGAGAGCTTTTGTTAAGTCCTATGTGCCAGGCATTGTATGAAATGCTGGGAGTACAGACACAAGCAAATAATGACAGTTCCTTAGACAGACAGATAGGCAGACAGACAGACAGACAGACAGACAGACAGACAGACAGACAGATAGATAGATAGATAGACAGACAGACAGACAGATAGGTAGGTAGATAGATGATGGATAGAAAGATAAAAGAGCTTTTGTTAAGTCCTGTGTGCCAGGCATTGTATGAAATGCTGGGAGTACAGACACAAACAAATATGACAGTTCCTTCCTCCATTACATTCTAATGGGAGGAGGACCATAACTAAAGGGAACCCAGGAGGGGATAAGTAAGGGCAATGCTGCTGCCAAGGAGGTGAAGTCTGGAGAATTCTGTTGGTTAAAACCTTTCCCAGGTTACATCACTCTGTCAGCAAGAGCAGTAATTCTTAGGGTGTGAGCTGTGGCTGTTAACTTGTTCTAGAGAGGTTCCCTCAGCACCAGGCCAGAATGTACTTTTCTTTGTTCTAAACTAGAAGTTTCTCCTATTAATCAAATCAGGCACAGTCATCAATAGATTCAAATGTCCTGTGGCCCTTGTGGTCATAGGGAGTGTGCTCTGTGGCCAGAAGCAGGCTAGGGTCATAGGATCATAGACACAGAGCTAGAAAGGACTTTGGAAACCACTGAATCCAATTCGCCTCATTTTACATGTGAGAAAATTCAGGCTGAATGTAAGTTGACTTGCCCAGAGTCACATCTCTTGCAAATATCTGAGGCAGGATTTGAAGTCAGGTTTCAGACCTGAGACCAGTCTCAGGCACTTACTAACTGTCATCCTGGGCAAGTTACTTAGCCCTGTTTGCCTCAGTTTCCTCATCTGTAAAATGAATTGGAGAAGAAAATGGCAAACCACTGCAGTATCTTAGCCAAGAAAAAACCAAATGGGGTCACAGAGTTGAACACAACTGGAAATGACTGAACAATAACAAACAGTGATCTGCTAATAAGTGTATTAACAGCCAAACATAAAAAAAAAGAAAGAAAATTATCAGGCTCTGATTTGTAGTGTTTGCTAATTTCTTAACAATTGGCTCTTACTAGCAGGCTACAGTATACTCCTGGAGGAATTCTTAATAGTTTTTAGTGTCCTGGACTCCTTTGGCAATCTAGTCAAACCAATGGATCTGTTCCCAGAATCATGTTTTTAAATGCACAAAATAAAATGTATAAGATTACAAAGGAAACCAAATATGTTAAAATAGTTATCAAATATTAAATAATGAAAATAAGTACCTGAATCCCAGATTAAGGACTCCTGTATTAGATAAATCCTAAGATTCCTTTTAATTCTGAGATCCAATAATACTGTGGTGACTGTAGGGTTGGGAATCATATATGTATATATATGTGTATGTCTATATGTATAGTATTTTTTTCATTTTCAGAAATTCCTCTCTTTACAAGGCAGTCTTTCTTTAGGGAATTGGGTCCCTTCTAGAGGCTCCACTGCATAAAGACTGTGAAGACCTGGGGGTTCAGAGAAGCATGAACAAACTGCATTTGGGGATGGAAAAGAGGCTCCAAAGGAAAAGGTAAAGAACTGGGGTTGTTTAGCTTACAGAGCAAGGGAAAGGTAACTTGATGACTCTTGTGATGAAAGCCCCTCACATTCCCTCGCTTTCTGTACTCCTCACTAAATGATTGTGTTTATGTATGTTAATAGCTAGAGTTAATTGTTAAGAGTTGATTGGTAATGAGTATGTAAGAAATGTCTCTGGCCCCTGCCCAGAGACTGTATGGCTCCAGGTTCCAAGTGGGGGGTGAGGGGGATGGAAAACAGGGCTCAAGTCAATGGGAGTCCAGACAGCTGGGTGTTAGGTAGAAGACAGAGTCAAAGAGAAGAATGAGAGATTCAGTATAGACAAGAAAGAGAAACAGGTGACTGGAGAAATCTTGGCTTTTCTTGCATGGAGAAAGGAATTAGGCTTGAACCAAGGGTGGAATTACTCTACAATCTTATCTTGAGAGGGGTTTAGAAATCCTCCACGTTGAGTGATCTTAAAATGACCTCTCCACAGTTACAGAAAGGTCTTCCCTTCTCTCCCTAGGTTCTTTCTCAGTTCGACTTAATAGATCAGGTCAGACCCAATTCTCAATTTCTGTATTTTTAAGGTTCATCTTTTCAAAATTGAAGTTTCCAGACAACCAGTGAACCCTATTTCTGTGTCTCCTATCCTTTTGATGACTTAGGTCGCCATGGCTCAGAAACTCAAATGTTGGAGTGTGGAGACGTCCAGAAATGGACTGGGCTGCTTCAGGAAGCAGTAAATATCCCATTACTTTGTGACTAGGGCTAAGAATTGAATAAGAGGATCATAGGGTCACAGATTTAGAGCTTGGAGGGACCTTGGAGGCCATCTAGAGAAGGAATTGGATTACCTTTGGGAAATTGAAAAGTTCTTTTAGTGACCCCAAACTTCTTCTTGAAAACAAAGGCCTTTTGTTTTAACACCAATGTGTTACCAATGACTTTCTATGACTACAGAGTCATGAAATAATACAGTATCTGAAGAAATGGGAATTATTATAAAATAAATAGTAAAGCTGGGTATAAACAGACTTCAACATAACATAAACAGTGAGTTAAAGAGATCAATTAAGTCAACAGGCAAATCAACAAGCATTGATTAAGCGCTAACCATGTGCCAGGCCCTGTGCTAAGAGCTAGAAATACAAATACAGAATGACCTTCCAGGGAGAGGAGGTTATTATGTCATGTACAAAGAAGCTGTACACGGGATAAATAGAAAATTATTAAAAGATGAAGGCACCAGAGTGAGAGAGGTTGGGAAAGGCTTCCTGTAGAAGATATGATTTTATTGGGACTTGAAGGAAGCCAGGAGGAGTGGATGAGAAGGGTGAGTATTCCCGGCATGAGGGACAATCAGTAATAATGCTGGGAGCTACTCTTGTTAGAGGGATAACAAGGAGGTTGCTATCACTGGACTGCAAGGCCTATGGGGATGAGTAAGGTAGAAGAATAGAAAGGTTCCTCCCTTTCTAGTACTGGGCCATGAGAGGCTTTGAATGCCTAACAGGATTTTATATTTGACCTGGAGGCCATATGGCCTGACCTGTGCTTTAGAATTGTCATTACTGATCCTCTGTTTTCAAAGAGGACCAGTGACATCATAGGGTAATGTCCCAACTTCTGTGTGAAGTGGATTTTAGTGAAGTAGTCAAAAGTCATCTGCCTCAATCTGTTTTCCTGAGTTGTTGGGTAGGATAAAAATTAAGAGGATTGTTGATGGCCCAGGATGTAGCGAATGACTTTGGTGTCTTAGGTGTTTCATCCAGCTATTGACTAAGGTAAAAGAGGCCATCTTTTGCCTCATTTCTTACCTAGCCCTAAACACTGAATGAGAGTTGCCTCAGTCAAATCGAGACCTGGGAAAGACCTTAACTTTAAAAGGCCAAGGCTTCCTGCTGCATCTGGGGCCATCTCCAGTCCTCTATCTTGCCATTGGACTCAGAGGGCTCTGGAGGAGAAATGAGGCTGGTAACTTTACACAGCCCTGCCTCACTTAAGTCCAATTCACTAGCAAGTCACAACATCACCTTTCTGACCTTTACCACCTTTCATGGTCCTCTTTGAGAACAAAGGACAAACAATAACACTAAAAGTAACATCAAAAACCACCACCACAAACACTGTATAGTAACTGCTTCAGCTGTCTTTGCGGATGTTGGAGCAAATTATCCTCATCCACCCATTCTCCCTGGGGAAGTCTTTGCATGCTTAGAGTAGGCATCCCTCTACATCACTGATGGGTTTGTTGCCTGTTGGTTAGCCTCAACCTGGTGTAGCCCCTTCTCTGATATGGTTTACCAGGGCATGCGACAACTTCTTGATGACAGCCAAATAGAGGATTACTTGCAGTAGGAAGACCAACCAGCAGCTACTGGTCCAGAAACAAGGTGACAAGTGTCTGCATCAGGGTATTGCAGTGTCAGAGGAGAGAAAGGGGGCATATGAAATGTTATGAAAGTTAAAAAAAATTCAGGGGTAATCAAACACAGAAATGTTCAACCAAGGGAGACCAAAGGGATTCTAACCATGGCTGTCTTCAGGAAGAGAATGGATTCCATCTGTTCTATGCGTATTTGACCTTCACCTCTCTGAAGTATAACTATCCCCAGTTCTTTCAGTTTACTTTCATGTGCTATGATCTTGAGGAATCCAATGTATTCATTTCTGTGTAGTCATTTGGTTATTGGCAGTTATAAGCAATATAGCTGTGTTACAATTTACTTCTGACCCCACACATGGTGATGTGAGGATGAAGCTGAACTGTGCTCAGAATGTGACCTGTGTGGTCATGTCAAAGGACGTGAATGAATGAAGTGAGGCTAGTGAAAGGAAGCCTTTATTATCATTTTCTCTTGCTCTATAAAATACGCACTTGGTAGCTTTCTGAAAGCCCTTTAAAACACATGCAAAATTGTCTATAGTGCTCTTAATCATTTTTAAATGCCACCAGCGAACACTGCCTACATGAAGAGCTGGCTTACTCAGAAGATAAAACAAGGAACGTTGGATTTGAGAGCGAGAAGGGAATTCTGAAGCCATTGCTTGGACAAGTCTAGAGAGTCTTAACAAAACCTCTTAGTTACCTGCTAGATTTTAACAGGGGTAGTCATTCTTCTTTTAGTTCAATTTAGTAAATATTTACTAATTGCCTACTATTTGACAGGAACCATCTTAGTTGGAAGTTACAAAGACAAGAGGCTCCTGCCCTTAAGGATCTCACATTCTACTGAGGAGTATTTATCTCAAAGGGAGGGTCTATATGACTTTTTTCTGTGAATAAAATATCAGTTTTTGAATCACCTGGCTTTGACACTTAACAGCTTTGTGTGACTCTGGGTAAAGTAACAATTTTTTTGAGCCTCTCCTTCCATCTTTAAAATGGGGTAATAATAACTGCATTAGTTTTCTCACAAGGCTGTTGTAAAGAAAGAATGTTGTAAATCTTAAAGGCTTAAGGAAATATATGCTAGTGGTTCCCTGACCAAACCAAAATTTCATATTTTTTTTTCGTATGTATCCAGGAAATTTTTGATCACTTCATAACCTCACTGGTTGCACAGAATCTCGGGGTTGAAAAGTGCCTTAGAAGTCACCTAGTTCAACCCTTGGTTGGACACATGAATCAACTTCATTACATTTTTACAAGTGGTGATTTGTTTTCTGATTGAACATCCCTATTGATGGGGAACTCATGGCCTCCTTATGTGGAAGTCCATCCCTACTTTGGACAAGCCAATGCACTAGAAGCAATGTGGTGTCATGGAGGAAGACCCACATTGAAATCCTTCCCCACACATCTACTAGCTCTATGACCCTGGGCAAGTCACAGAAACTTTGGACCTCACTTTCCTCACTTGTGAAATGGAAGGCTTGGACCCAATGACATCTAAGATCCCTTCTAATTCTAAAGCCATGATATCATGATCCAAGGAATCCCAGCCCTGTCACCTAATACCTGTGTGAACTTGAGCAAATTGTTTAATCAGGTTAGACCTCAGTTTCATCATCTGTAAAATGAGAGAGTTGAATTAGATTACCTCTCAGAGCCCTCCTAGGTCTCAAATAATGATAGATTTTAGGGAAGGCCCTGTGTATGAGGCAGGGAAATTGTGCTTGAAGGAAATCAAGGATTCTTTTTTATAAGGTCTTCTGGAGCTACAAAAAAGGGCATTTGAATTGGAATGAGAAGACTTGGATTGGCATCTCTGATTGCAAGTGCGACAGACCAGTCCCTATTTTTTGTGTGACCTTGAGCAGGTTACTCTGTCTCCTTAGATCTTAGTTTCCTCATCTGTAAAACAAAGGGCTTGGACTAGATCACCTCTAAGTTCTCTTCCAAATCTAACTCCTACAATCTTTTAAGTCAAATCTAAGCAGTGGCAGTTCCTTTTTTGGCCTGAAATTTGATTTGCCTTAACATTTTCAGAATCTTATGGGAAAAACTAATCTAAATGATAAGTGGGATTTTTCCCCCCCAATCTACCATAAAATTGCCAAAAGTGCTTTAAAAACCACTATTTTTACAGAACTTATGTAAACACTGTTTGGGGCTCCATCTGTTGAGTCAGCCCCAGCAGCTAACAAGTACCGTACTGAGCTCAGTTATCATCGGTGCTGGGGACGGTGCACAAAACCAAGATGACTTGGCAAGATCCAACTCGACATAAATTAAACCATTGTTGCCGCTGTTGAAGAAAAGGAACCATGCTTCTTTCAACTCAATCCAAAGTGTAAGATTGAGAAAGGAGGGGGTATGGGGAGGAACGACGTATCCTGTGCTAGCTTGCCAAATCAGAAAGGGCAAAATCATAAAAATAAAGTGAAGTCCAAATTTCCAAGAGGACATAAGAACAATAAAGAGTAGCGCCATAAAAAGAAGTAATGGTTCCTTAGAAAAAGACTCTCAAAACTGCACAACCAAAAAAGTTAGTAGTCTTTAGATCAGTGTAATGCCACGGAAAGAACTGGAAATTTAGTGTCAGAAGAGACCTGGGTTAAAATCTTGGCTCTGTCATTTACTCCCTGGGGTGACTTTGAACAAGTAACTTTACCTACCACTCAAGGCCTCAGCTTCTTCTCAGTAAGTGATCTTTTTCAGTGTATGATCTTGATCCTGCGATCTGAGTCACTAAGCATTTTTTGAAGCCTTTTGGAATTTTGTGCTACTGTGAACCACTTGCAAAAGATGCAAAATCAAATGACTGCTTTTTACCCCATGGAAGTAAATTCAGCCCAACAAGAGACTGTGCTAACACTCCAGCTCATTAGAGAACTAGTATGATGGGAGCAAACAGTGCTTAGGGGATTGTGCTCCAAATCCCAATGACTTAAGCCACCCTGGCTTCAGAAATAGGGGAATGACCTTTATGACTCCTCGGAGACTCTGCATCTTGTCAGTTTTGGGTCATTGGCCTTATGACTGTATTTGCCTGCACGCTACGATTGGAGCCATGCAACTCTGCCTCGAGAGTGACCTCCGGCTGTCTTTTTTACTTTATTTTTTAAATACAACTTGCCATTTTGCCATCATTACAAACTTTCCCTCTGGAGAAGAAACAACAACTCTCTCCCCCTCCAAAAAAAAAATGTTAGACTGCAAAGGTCTTCATTTAATGGCTTAGAAATGACAGACATGCCCCACCCATAATTAAAAAAGGTTCTTGTTGGGCCCCATAGCCTGGTTTACTTCAAAATGCCTAAACTTAAAATACGAAGGAATGCAGGATTTGGAACAAGTCCAAAAGTTGGCTCCTTGTGTCTGGTAACAGGAATGAAGTCCCTTCCTGACAAGCTTTGCTTGCAGACATGAAATTTGAGGATCAATTTATCCCAAATGTGAATGACCTTTAACTGGAAAGAAAGGCCAGGATAGGATGATTTGTTCACTAGAGCAGGAGGTGAAGGATTCTACACTTATTAAGGAGGCACATGGAAGAATAACTTCATTTATTCATATGTTTTAGAAACAAGTACCTACTATGTGTCAGGCACTGTGTTAGGTGCTGGGAACTGAAAGACAAAAATGAAACAGTCTATGTCCTCAAAGATACTGTATCTATTAGGGTAAGAGATGGGGAAGGCAGGAAGTTGCCTTTATGTCAGTAAGTAAATGTTCAATGAATACATTATGTACACACACACACACACACACACACACACACACACACACACACACAGAGAAATTAATTTCTGTAGGTAGAAGATTCAGCAGTTAGGGGGATTAGGTTAGCCTGATGGCTTTTGTGGGAGACAAGAAAGTTCTGTTTTCCACATTCCTAGCTGATAAGGGTGTGACCTTGCATGGACAGGTTAGAGGTCAGAAACTAATGTGCAGACCCAAGGAGCTGTGTGAGAAAGGGCCTATCAGAGAGGAGAACATGGATTCACATGGCCAGGGGACGGTATTGTGGGAGATCCAAAGTTAGGAAAATAGTATAAGAAGCCCCATCTCTCTGCATGCATTGCAGTCATCCTGTAACCTTACTGGGGAGCTACCTGTCCATTCAGGGGGAATGGACCTATAGATTAAAAAAGGCTTTCCTGATTTTACAACAGGCATTGTTCTTTATTTAAGATGAGCATGTTTCTCACTGTTGGGGGCTTGTTAGATGGGGTCACTTCTAACAGCTTTTTAGTTGGGCTTAAAGAAAGTTGGGGATCCTAAGAAAGACGAGGAAAGTAGAGGGGGCAAAGGTACTTTCAATAGGAATTGAAAAGTTGTGTAATGGATGGCAAGTTAGACCAGTTTGACTGCAGTGCTGACTGCTTGACTCCACAAGTACTTATTAAGCCCCTACTAAGTGGCAGGCATTGTACTAGGTGCTGGGAATGCATAGATAAAGTGAATCCCATGAGAAGGGAGAGTTTCCTCCTAAAGGAATCACAAACTCTCTGAGATGGAAGGGGCTTCAGAGACCATTTAGTCCATCATCAATGAAATCATCTCTCTGAAATATGCATAAATGATCTACCAATCTTTTCTTCAAAACACCCACTGGGAGGGAGCCTGCTACTTCATGAGAAAGCTCACACCCCACCCCACCCCACCCCCCTTTTTTTTCTGGAAAAGCTTTAGTTGTTAGGACATTTCCCTCTGTTATGCCTACCTCTACCTCTCTGCTTCTCTAATTCTTTGTTTTTGCTTCTGTCTCCAATACCAAGAAGAACAAAAGAAATTCCTCATTCCCATGATAGCCCTTCATGTATGGTCCAGAGCCTTCACTTGCTTCCCAAGTGATTCTCTAACAACAGTGTTTGATGGATCTTCTGAACTGTTTTTCTCTAAAAATTAAAAACAATTAAAATATCACCTATTTTCTCTTTGACCCAGAGATCCCTCTATGAGACATATACATCAAGAAGGTCATTGATAAAAAGAAAGGCTCCATTCAAAGCAAAAAAACCAAAACAGCAAATGTTGATATTTTGTTGTTTAGTTGTTTCAGTCATGTCTGATGCTTCATGACCCCATATGGGGATTTCTTGGCAAAGATGCTAGAGTAATTTGCCATTTCCTCCTATAGTTCTTTTTACAGATCAGGAAACTGAGGTAAACAGAGTTAAGTGACTCACCCAGGGTCACACAGCTAGTAAGTGTTTGAGGCTGGATTTGAACTCAGGTCTTCATGGCTAGAGGCTTTGACACTCTGCCCACTGTGTCACCTAGCTACCCCAAGTGTAACCACAATATTGACAAAAGCCCTGTTTATGGTAGCAAAGAATTTAAATAAGAGAGATGTCCAGTGACTGGGAAATGGCTAAATAAATTGTGGCACATGAATGGAATAAAATAGTACTCTGCTATAAGAAATGATGACTATGATGGATAAGAGAAGCATGCAAAGACTTACATGAACTGATGCAGCGTGAAGTACGTAGAGCCAAGAAAACAATATAGCCAATGATTATAATCATGGAAATGGAAACAACCATGATCATAAAACAATATATGAGAAGCTCTTCCTCCACTCCATACACCCCCTCCCACACCCTACTTTGCAGAGGTAGGAGACCGATAGTTGGGAAGCATTACATTTATTTTTATATTTTTTCAATGTATTGATCAGTGTTGCTGATTTTTTCTTTTTTCCTCTTTTTAATCTTACGAATGTTGTTTATATGAGTGATTTGGGGGGAGGAAGGAAGTTTAGTCAATGTAAAAGCAGAAGAACATAATTAAATTTTACTTTTAAAAAATTGCTGTGTTATAAGAAATGATAAATCTGATGAGAACAGAGAAGCATGAAAATACTTAGATAAACCAATGCCAAGTGAAGCAAGCTGGGCTACAGAGACAATATACACAATGACCACTACAATGAAAATGGAAAAAATAATACAAAGCAATATAAAACAAATGACAAAGTGACAAAGAATAGGCTTGGCTCCAAAGGAAAGATACGAGAAAACAACATCCCTCACTCCTTTACAAAGGTTAGGGGTCTGAGTGTGGAAAACTGTAATTAAAAAAAATATATGTTCGTAAGTTTTACTGATTTTTTTTCTCTTCCTCTTTCTTTTTAAAAGGGATGGTTCTCTGGGAAAGAGAAGCAGGAGGGATATAGGGACACATATAGGTTATGTAAAAACAAGATAATAATAAAAGCCTATTTAAAGTTTCTGTCTGAAGAACAATAGTAGTTCCGATCTCTAACTTTAAAATAAGTTTTGTTTCATAAGCTCGTTTCTGAGTCAGCTGTTTGCGACTCGTGCTCCCCTCCTCCCCCAACAGTGCTATACATGGTGTTTTCATTCCCAGACAAGTCCACAAATGCCTATTAACTCATGATGTACTGGAAGTATAGGTTTATAGTAACACCACCATGATGGGACCTAACTAGAGTCCTACTTTAGGGTTCCAGGAATAGTCCCTTGTGGTCTTACGGGGAGTTTGACATCACTATTCTTCTCTCTCCTGGTTGCTGGTCTTTCTGAAGAACTTTAGTATTGGTTGTGGCATCGGACTTCCCAGCATGGTGTGCCCACATCAAAGAAAGCACTGTGCTCCATGAGTAAAGCAGAAATTCAAGAGCACAAAGGAAATGTGAGATGCATAAATCTAGAGACATCTCCATCCCAAATGTTCAAATGGACCATTTGTGCCTGACCTTTGGTAGATCCTTCCAAGCTTATATGGGACTGATGAGTCACAACACAACACTCTGTACCTTGACCCCAACATCTTAATATCATTGGTCCTCTTCCAATGAAGGGTAAGCAACAACGATAGTGGTTGAGATGTCCTGCCACAAGAGTCCAACAAGGATGGGGCATGAGAAGAAGACTGGGAGAGTTGGAATTCCAGGATAAATTGTGGAATAGAGGGGAGAGGGGATTTGGGATTGGGAGCAGAGTTTCCTAGATAGAGATGTAGGGATTTGAGGAGAGAGGAAGTCCAGGGACTCCAAATATTGATGTTAATCCTGATGGGCTTTGCAATTACCCACCCTCATTGCTTATCTCTAGATTTGCATACTGGTTTGCAAACCTCTACTGGTTTCAGGCATTGGTCTACTTTTTGATTGCTACCATCTGTTTCCAAGCAGGATAATCTATTACCCCCTGTTTCATAATGGAACAGAGTGTTTTTATGCCTTGCCCTGGGTTTTCTTTAGTGCTCCTTTCCCTCAACCAAGCACATCTCTTACAATTGTCTAAGGAATTTCATCGGTGATAACAATGGGGAAGAAACAGTTCTGAGTAGTGCACAGAGAACTTTGAAGTCAAGCCTACCTTGGCTCAAGTCACATGCTATGTGACCCTTGGCAAGTCATTTAATATCTTAATGTTCCAGATACCTTTACAAGACTGCATTTTACAGATTTCATTTTTACAGATAAACTGAAGCCCAGGGTGGTTATCTCATAGGTAGTTAAGTGGCAGAAGCACTATTTCAACCAAAGCCTCTGATCCCAGAGTCAGTATTCTTTCCATTTTAAATTATCTGGATTATATTAAGTCCTGGTGGGATACAGACCCTAATTTTCTCCCTCCCTATCTCTGTCTCCCTATTTTTCTGGCTTCCTTCAAGTCCCAGCTTCTATTGACCAGCTAACAGATGACATCTCTGGTCACTTAAAGGAGATCTGGGTAGGAACTTTTAGGAAGGATATTAACAAATTAGAGACTGAGCAGAGAAGGGGAACTAGGGTGATAAAAAAAAATGGGGACTATGTCATATGAGGATTATAGGAATAAACTGGCAATGATTAATCTAAAGGGATGACAAAGAGGAAATTATAGTGGCCTTCCAGTGTTTAAAGGGCAGCCACTTGAAAGAGGGATTAATTTGTTTCTTCTTGACCTCAGAGGGCAAAGCCAAGAGCAATGGGGGCATCACAAAGAGGTAAATTTAGACCTGAAGTTAAGAAAAATTTTCTAACAATCAGAGCTGTTCAAAAGTAGAATGTGCTTTCTCATTTATGGAAGATTGTGGAGTTCCCCTCATTGGAGGTCTTTGGGCAGCAGGATGGATGAGCATTGGGCCAGCATATTGCAGAGGGCTTCCTTTTTTAGGTATAGGTTGAACCAGCAGGTCTCTGAGGTTCTTCCTAGTTCTGGGATGCTGTGATACCCCCTCTTGCAAAGTGGTTCCCTGGATGGCTAATCTGTGACCTGGATAAGTTGAAGTGAATGAACCCCATGGAAAGGGGCAAAGTAACCCTTGGAAAGAGGACTCGTAGGAATGGGTCAAAGAGTCCTTTGGTATGAGACTCCAAAATAACATCATTCCAATCTTGAAGGGATTCTGCTGCTGCTTTTTGAGTGGCTTATGGGGTCGGGATCTCAAATACTCTTGAAACAACTGTTTCACCCCTCCCCTCTCAAGTCTTCAAAAAGACTGGGAGACTTTCCAAAGTCAGTGACCCTTGCGAGCACCCGTTCCCTTTGCTCTTAACAACGACAACATAAGCAACTCCTTTCTTTCCTCTTGTGCACTCTGTACCGTGCTCCCACCCCACCCCACAAAACATACATTTCATTGCCTTATTTATCTCTAATATGCCATTAGATACAAGGGTGGCTCTGATCCAAAGACAGGGGGAGTTACCCTAGATAAATCAAACTTCATTTCTAATTATGTTCTTATTATAAGTTAGTAGACTTTATCAACAAAGACCTCTGGATTTGTAGAAAAGGAACCTGGGTTCAAAGCTAGCTCTGTTACCATACTTACAATCTGGGAAGTGAGTTTATCTCACTGGGTCTCATTTTGGTTTTCTATAAAATGAAGCAGTTGCATTAGATGATCTCCAAGATCCCTTCCAACTCTAAATCTAGGTGTAATAGTGGATAGAGCACTATGTCTAAAGTCAGGAAGATCTGAGTTCAAATATAGCTATTCCAGCTGTGTGATCCTGAATAAATTACTTAGCTACTATTTGCCTCAATAACCTCAGCTGTAAAATGGGGGTAATAACAGCACTTACCTTCCCAGGTTAATGTAAGGGTCAAATGAGATAATATTAATAAAGCACTTAGCATAATGCCAGATCCTTCCTTCCTTCCTTCCTTCCTTCCTTCCTTCCTTCCTTCCTTCCTTCCTTCCTTCCTTCCTTCCTTCCTCCCTTCTTCCTCCCTCCCTTCCTTCCTTCCTTCCTTCTTTCATTGGATTTGGAGTGAGGGGACTTGGGTTCAAATCTCAAATTTGCCATTTACTACCTGGGTAAACTTAGAGCAAATGACATTTTCTTTGGCCCTGATTTCCTTATCAGTAAAATGAGGGGAGTGGCTTCAATGGACTCTGCATTTATGACTCTCTGATCTTGTGTAGAGCTACTCTTCTTCAGTGGCATTCCCATTGTTAGTGGACAAGTCTTTGCAGTTGAGAGGAAACATTAGAAATAGGCTGAGTTCTGTGACAGTTTAGCCGAATCACAGAGGTGTAGTCATTGAGTGATAGGCTTGGAGTTGAGCAGGCTTGAATTCAAATCCTGATGCTGATACTGGCTCACTCTGGGACCCTGCTCAAGTTCATCAAATTTGTAGACGTTCAGAAACCTCCTAAGGCTTATATCAACTAAGTTGGAGATGTCTTGGGGAGTGCTCCATCAGAAATCCTTCCCATGTTCTCTGGGTGCATCACCCTCTCAATTAGAGTGTTGAATTTGGGGATCTTCAGGATGATTCTCAAAATGAGACAGATGTGCATAACACTTTGCAAACCTTAATGCTAATGCTCTTGTTATCATTAGTATCACGATTAATAATAATGAGTTTTGATATTAATGCTACTTTCCTGTAAGTATAATACAAAATTGAGCTTCAGACTCAGGGAAACATCATGGTACACCGGAAAAATAACTACCTTTAGTGTCAAAGGACCTGAGTTCAAATTCTCCCTCTGACATTCACTCTCTATGTGACCATTTATCACTTAGAGCTTCAGTGTCCTCATGTGAAAAATGAGGATTGTGCACTAAATGGTCTTTGGGACCCATTCCAGGGGCTCCCTACCACCCAACACCCTTCCTAGTAATATGGCAAGAATCGGAGAAGTCTACTTACCCACTTTACTGCAGCAAAGGGAGTTTTTACACTGGTCTCTCTGGAAGCCCAGCAGCAGACTCTTCTTTCTTCCGGTGTTGTCCAAGGTCTGATAACAACACGTAAGGGGAAGAGATCCCCCCCTGTTTTGTCCATCAGTTGCCCTTGCCTGTTCTGCTTCCCTTACTGTCAAATACTCAGGATGAAAAGGAACTGGTACCAAAACAATCTCCTTTCCTCCCACCCCTCTTGGTGCCACCACAAGGAGCAATCTGCCCTCTCCTCCGGAGGTGATTAAGAGGTGGTGAAAGGGGGACGAGGAGAAATTTTCCCCCAGCGACTGACCCATAAATTTCAGAAACCCTGGTGATCAGCCCTATTAAAAAAGGCAGAAAATATGGGCCGGAGAGAGGTTATTTCGAGTTCATCCAGAGACATGGGGGTAGAGTTGGGAAATAAACTTATGACTCCTGATTCCTGTTCTACACCACCACCCAGGGATCAGCCAAGGAGTCCCATCCCCCATCATCCTCCTCATAAATATGAAGGAACGGATTTAGTCCTTCAGATGGTCCTCCCCTTCTTTCTCTTCAAGAGTCCACCCTAAATTCCATGTTTTTGTTTTTTTTTTTTTGAGCCCGGGGTCGAGGAGAGAACATGCCAGGGAATGAGAGTTTCCAGACTTTCTCTCCTTGCAAAAACACAGGGAGGCCAAACGTGGATGGAACTGGTGTAAGGCTGAGGAAAAGATCAGAGGGACATATGGAAAAACATCCAACTGGATGATGGTGCTCATAATTCACAGAAAGGTCTTGGGCTAAATTTCCAAGGGTTCTTCCCCCCTCTTCTATTTATCTCTTGTCCACAAAGAAAACAAAACAAAGAGGAACTCAGCCCTCCCCTCATCCACACCCTGGCCCTCATTTAGTAGGAGACATCTGATTTTTAAATCTTTTCTTTCCTGGGTCCCTTTCCCATTTCTTCTACCCATTTTTATTTTGTAGGCAAGTGGAAAAAGTGGGAGATTTGAGGTCACAGGACGTGGGTCCAAATCCCACTTCTGGATGGTAATGGACAGGTATTTAATGGCCCTGGCCTCAATTTCTTCAACTGTAAAATGAGGAAGTTGATCTAAATGGCTTGAAATTGGGGAAGTCACTTCAATGTTTGTAAAATAAAAGGAATATACTGCAAAATTTGTGATGTTGATCCAATTGATGTCCCTCTCTGTGCCTCAGTTTCCTTCTTTGTAAGATGGAGTTGGACTCGCGGCTCTGTGACCTTCGGGGAGTAATTATCATTCTCTGAGTCTCCGTTTCCTCATTTGGACCCTGTTTGCCTCAGTTTCCTCATCTGTAAAATGAGCTGGAGAAGGAAATGGCAACCTATTCCAGTATCTTTGCCAAGAAAACCCCAAGAGTCAGACTTCACTGAACGGTTACAACAGCAAAATGAAAGATTAAGGCTAGATGACCAATGACCTATGACATTTGGTGGGTCACTTAACCTCACAGGGTCTCTGTCTTCTCATCTGTAGCATGAGGGAGATGAATTAGAGAATCTTCAAGGTCCTGTACAGTCTGAAAGCTATAAAAGGTAGCAACTCCTTCTTGTTTGAAGAGTTCATTATGGGGGTCCAAAGACTAGCTCCTATAATGCTATAACATCTCCCTTACAAAATATCTCTCCTTATACGGGGACACTTATCAGCAGCACCCCTTCTTACCAATGAAACAAGATAACTAATCTGCTTTCCAATAATGCTTTTCCTGTTATCAAAGGCCTGCAATGGAGTGTGGTGCACAGGCAAGCAGCCCCCTCTCTGGAGGCTCCAGAACCCTTCCCCTCCCCAGCCGGGGCCTGTCAAAGCCTCCCAGGCCTCAGCCCCATATTTAGCTCAAACGCCCCAGTAAAACGGGGAGGGAATGGAGGCTAATTTGAGAATGCAAGAGCCATTAAACTATGCAAGTATGCATGAACTGGAAAAAGTGGATCCCATCCACACCCGCTGTAGCCCTTAGCTGTTAGCAGGTGTGAATCAGTCACTTGTACAATTCATTTGTCTACCTAATTGCACTGAAGATAGGCTTTTTCTTTGCCTATAACATCACTAATGAGTAGGTTTTCAGTTCGATCTAACTAATTAATTCTTGTTAACTTCCTTTGCCTTGCCGCTCTTTTAATTTAACCAGAGACAGCCCCAGAGTTGCTACTAGTGTTTAGTCTCAACTAGATTACCCCCATTCATTAAGGGTTGTAATTGTTGGTCATACCCTTCCGAGCGGTCCTTCCAACCTCTGGCTTGCATACTGAATAACAGCAATTTCCTGACTCCAACAGCCTCTTGTGTGAGGGAGGAGAAAATGCTAATAAAGGAAAAATAAATGATTCCCGAGTTTCATTCAGGGCCGGGGAGAATTCCTTTTTTTTGTAGCAGAAATGGTAGCGAGGTGGTAAACGGGGCTGCTCCCAGGCCCCCTACCTCCACCCTGAGCGAAAACAATAAGAAACAAGTCAAGCATTCCGTGCCGCTGAGATTACAACACCCGTAAAAGTGATTATATGCCTGCAGTAATCAACTTCCATGAAAGCTGCCTGTTAAAGCTTCAATAATTACTCATTTCTGTTAACAGCTTGCTTGGAGTGGAGCACTCAGGGGCCGAGGGGGGGGGAATAATAATAATAATAAAAGAAGCCTTTTAATAAAGGAGTCCACTCACGTGGTACGTTCAGGGTGAGCTCCTTGTGTGTGGGCAAAAAAAAAATACCCACCCCAATGCACACGCAACTTTGTATGTGTGTCCTTCTTCTCTCAATGGCAGCCTCCTTTGATTTTGAGCTTAGAGTCTATTTAACCAGCAACAGGCCCAAGTTCATACAGGGTTCAGTCCTGTGCTGAATGTTTACTGAAGGAGGCACAATAGTTTAAATAAAGCGGGGGTTTTAAATATTTTACCCATTTCTTGAAACAAATTGCCAATCCCTTGAGTCTGGCTTGAATACATTTCAAAGCAAAATACCAGCAAGGATCTCCTTAATAAAAACTCCACCTTGGGTGTTTCATTTGCAATTTTGAAATCCCATGAATCTCTCCCAATTTCCCCTCCATGAGCATACATGTGGGTGGTTTGCTAAGGACTTTTTTTTTTTTTTGCAAAGTTTCAGAGTAGAAGGGAACATTTTTTATTTGTTGCCAATTCCTGTGCTGGGAAAATCAAGAAATATGGAGAGATTCAACAGGGCCCAAGAAAGAAACACCAGACTATAGGAAGGATGTCTGGGAGATTCTACCATGTTGGACTGTTTGGTTGATAGACAATGTGACCAGAACCAGGGTTCTACTCACTGGGCTGAAAATGATCATTTCTAGAATACTAATGAATGGGATCAGGTTTCTATAAAAGAAGCATCAAGGACTTTGATGTGGTTGTTTTGTCAATACAGGAACTAAAACTCCCAAAGGATGCTAAAAATGACAGGGCCTGTTGGAACAGTAAATCTTACTCAGTTGCTGCCCCAGTATGTTTAAGCACCAGAAACCTTAGAGAAAAAGCAAATAACCAAAAATCCTCATTGAATTTTTATCCTTTCCCAGTTCAGAGAAGAATAATAATGACTTTTAGGCAGGAAGACCTGGGTTTGAATCCTGCTTCAGTCACTTCCTTGGTTATGCGAAACAGCAAATGTGGGAGTCCATTCAGTGCTTTCTAAGATCTCGTCTAGCTCTAAACCTATGATCCTAACAATGATAATGATAAGAATTGTTCTCATGGCTCACTTGATTTACAAAATGTATCACATACATGACATCACATTATTTGGTTCTCATGACACCCTGGGAAGTAAGTGCTATGCTTCATCTCCATTTTATAGAGAAAGGCTCAGACAGCTCAAGGAACTTGCCAAGTATTTGGAGATAGTGTCAGAGGCTGGGTTTGAACCTGAGTCCTCCTCACTCCAAGTCAGTGTATAAACCACCAACTGCAGAACTTAACATTTCCTGAGACACTCAACTTCTTTAGCAAATGGTCATCACAATCACCTCAAAGGTTAGTGTTTTTTTCCTCTCCAAGGGTCCTTTTTCCTACCTCCACCACACCATGTACAGTTTCAGAATTGATATATCAGGCTTGAATAGATAATCAGTGGTGTTCAAATTAACTAGATCAAAGTAGAAAAATTAATTTTATTGACATACATCTTCTAACTTTTTACATCTTTAAAAATTCCATAAGAAATATGTATGTTTTGTAGCAATTATTCCTCTATATAATTTGGTATTGAGTACATAAGATTTTGATATATATTCATTAATTTTCCACCATGATGCCATACTTTTTTTTTTCACATTGGATATTAAATGAACCTGTGATGAATAGTCCCTTTTCCCACACCTAGTCTTGATTATGGTCTATCACTTTTTATTGAGGTTTATGTCTGGCATGTTCCTGGACAACTGACGTATGTTTATCTCCATGTCTTGGATAAACTGGAGCAAAGATGTATAGTTGCATGTAGTATTTTATCTTCATTTTTAAATTTTCGTAATTATGGGATAATTCTGCTCTTCAGTATGACAATGTATTAATTAGCATTCATCATTCCAACACTAGGGATGACTTCTAGTTTCACTGGAAGTAAAAATTTCCCATTCTTTTGGGTGTTTTACAGTCTAATGAAGCTCATATTGTACAGGTTCACCAGGACTTTTTCTGACAAAAATTTGATGTAGCCTGGAATGAAAAAGTGAGTTCATCAGTAGAAATAACCTTTTTTAAATCTTTAGTAGTCTGATATTTGTCTTAGCATGTCCAGGATGAGCATTCTTCCCCCAGCCATAGCCATATTTAGCAGCTGCTTTAAACTGGCCTCTCCCTGTTCTTCTAGCTTCCAACACGCTAAAAGAATTTTAAAAAATAACCTTTTCAGTTGCCACATTCCTCTGAACATCTTTCCTTATTTTCTAAGGAGTAATTAGGCTCTCTTTTTTTTTTCCAGCAATCATTTTTCATTTCTTGGTGGTATTTTTCACTTTTTAATTGTACTTTCCTTGGTCCTTCTGTAAAATGGATGCTATCCTATTGTGGTCTTGAATCATATTTGAAATGCTTAATTTTCCCACACTAATAGTCCTAATATACCTAACAGTCCTTGAAGTGTGCTCTTCAATAGCTATAACTTGTGCATATTTCCTTGGAGTAATAAACTTTCTTAAAAACTACAGAATTAAAAATATAACAACAACAAAAAAGCAAGGAAAGATGTGTATATGACATGAAATTCAACATATGACTGATGGAGAACTAATTAAACATGAGGGTCCAGTTTCATTTGGTCAAAGTTAGATGCTCTAAGTCAGCCTGGTGTTAGCAGAAGCCTATATACACAAACATAGCTGTCACAAAATGAAACTTTGCCAAAATTATTACTTATCCCAAGTATTTTCATGCCACTGTAAATCAATTTTGTGATAACACTTGTTTTGAAAAGGGAAATTTGTTCCAAAGTAATTAATATGTTAGAGATTTATTTAAACATAATGTGAGATTTATGTTTGCTTATGCTTGATTTTGTTTTCAAGAAACAGAAAGACTTATAAAACTATACCCTTCACAATAATTCACAAACGGCAACTCTTTTGACACCTACTTCTACAAGCAAGTCAAGTATTTTTGAGGGTAAAGTGCCATATTTACTATACATCTTCTGATTCAGTATGAGCTGTGGGAAGAAGAAGGTTGGCATGAATCCACACATTCTATGCTCCTTCTCTACTTTCTGCCATCGTCCATTCCAAGAGTTTCTTCTCACTGAGGTCATCCTTACTCATAGTCATTGGCTTTGCCAGCCCTGCCCTTTGGGAAACTGGGTACAGGCTAGACAGCAGCATGAAGGCATAGATACCACCACTATGTATTATAGTACTTACATATTTCTTAATTATTTAACATGTAGAAAACAATGCTACCATTTTATTAGATTCCTCTCTTCTTTACATGTCTCTGATGATGTTTTCAAGTATTTTGGCATTAATCCCATTTTCCCATGATTTTAATTTCATAATTTTGCATGGAGTGGTGATTTTAGATTTGCATATGTTGAATTATAGAAGAAATGAGACTATACCCCTGGCACCTGGATTGGCTATGACTGGGACATGTATATTTTTACACTAGATTCTTAGCATTAATATTGGTATCTTTAGCAATACCTCTTATTGCCCTCTGTGGAGGGATATAAATGAATTTCTTCCATACCTTTTCTCTGAGGGAGAATTTGAACCAAGTTAATCCTAGATCAAAGGCCAAAATTCTATTCACTAAAACACATTGCCTCTGTCGTATCCTTGGGAAAGTCCTTATACTTCTGGACAAAGGCAGAAGTTACTGGGCGTGGGGTTTATGACATTTTGTTATCTTTCTTTTTCAGCTAGTAAGTGGTAATGTTGGGATTTGAACTCTGGTCCACTAATGCTATGCCCAGTGGTCTTTCCATTTTACTATACCGCTTTCTTTATTTGAGCTTTAAAGTGTTCATTTACAAATAGGATTCATATACATGTTATAAATACATATTCAAATTTTGGTGCACTCAAGAAGCCTCTTAGCCAAACAAACTTCTTTTTGGTTTATGCCTCTTGGAGGATGGAATGATTGAGGTGTGAACAGCTATAAATTTTCTGACAACCATGGTATGAAAAAATTATTAAAGAATTGCTTAATGGAGAATTGGAAAAAAAGTTGTTTCACCCATGCTAAGAATAACATCCCCATTAGCTGGGATTTATATATCCCCTTCTCTTTGAAGGGCTCTAACTTAATGTATTTTAAAATTTCATGGTGCTGTTGTACTGCACAACACACACCAAGAGGACAGTTTCTCTAGGAAATAAATGTTCTTCAGCAGAACATGTGACAGTGCTCAGCACATGAACCACAGACTCTGTGGTTCTGGGAGTTAGTGCTTCAATAAGTTTTCAGAACACGCTTCCATTCATCTTTCACCACAGCTATGTCCCTGGCACATTTCAAGTAAATTTTCATCTTGACTGTGTCTTTTGTCTCCGACACGTCTCTATGCTCTGCCATATTGCCATCAGCTTTTGGGTTTGGTTTCCATGCTCAGACGTCCTCTTGGGGAGTCTGGAGGAGCCCTTCCAACACTCATTGAAGTCAATTGCTTTCTATCCTGACAGAAGAACTCAAACCATTTGTCTCCTTCATGGGCACAGGAATTTCTGAATCTTGATTAAGTGGGAGATACCTGAGAATCTAAAATCAAGCCTTTCATCCAATCCTTTTCTTCACGTACATTTATAGGACTCATTTCCATATTAGAAACAACACTGGAATTGAGAGTCAAAGTTTATATCCCACCTCTGTCACCAGCTACCTTTGTGAACCTGGGCAAGTCATTTTAACATAGCACACTGGGGCAAGGAGCCATATTTATAGTTAGAAAATCTGGGATCAAGCTTCCTATCTCTGCCATCTGGCCAAGTCCCATCACTTCCCTAGCTCCTCTTCTGCAAAATGAGGGGGTTAGGCTAGATGCCCTTTAACTTTAGGATTGTGATCCTATGACCATCTAGCTCTAAGATTCCTCCAATGTCAAATGAGGGAAGTTGGATAAGATGACCTCAAAGGGCCATTCCAGTTCTAAATCTCGTTTGTGTAAATGGTGGGTTTAATTTGATTTCTACCATTCTCTCTCCTCTTTCCAAAAAGAAAATGGTGACACCATTGTATTTTAGGCCATTCTAATTAATTTTCATGTGTACCAAATGAAATGGGGAAGAAGGGAAGCACCTTATGGAGTTTGGGGTTCAATTAATGGCAGTAAGGGGAAAAATGTAGCAAAATGCCATATGTTCCATTTAGATGATGGAAATCTTGAATAATCCAGGGTTAAGCAATACACTGTATTATTCTATTGTACATAATAGGGACAGAGGAAGATGCAGTAAACGGCATAAAAACAGAGATAAGAAATGACTATTTATTAACATAGCAGTCATTTCATAATTAATTATTAACATATAACTGGATCATCTTCTATTTAGGACAAGGGTCCAAGTAAATGTCAAATTAGAAACACAGATGAGACCCAGATGAGAAGGCACTGAATATACTTATAGCAGATTTAATTTGGTTTTTCAATGAGCTGTCAACTGGTGGTTCAGTGGATAGAGTCCCAGTGCAGGAGTCAGGGGGACCTGAGTTCAAATCTCACCTCAGACACTTGACACTCACTAGCTGTGTGACCTTGGGCAAGTCACTTAATCCTAATTGTCTCATTCTGGATCATCTCCAGTCGTCCTGATGACTATCTGGTCACTGGATTCAGATGGCTCTGGAGGAGAAGTGAGGGTGGTGATCTGCACAGCCCTTCCTCACTTAAAACAAAGTCAAGTGCAAGTCATGTCATCATTTCTCTGATGGCATGGTCTTCTTTGGCAACGAAGGATGAACACACAACTGGAAAAATGGGGAATAGATACAAGGAAAAGACATTGACCCCACCACCATTTTTTTAGCTAAATTTAGTCAATATGAAAACTGGTACCACAATATGGAGACCAAAAGAATCCAGAAACTTCTACAGTCAGTAATGACTTAATCCCTTTGCTAAGTAGAGAAATATAGAAGTTGGGAAGGGGTGGAGAAGTGGGTGACAGAGTCAGTTTAGAGCATTGTTGTTATTGTTGAGTCTTTTCAGTCATGTCTGACTCTTTGTGACCCCTTTGGTGTTTTCTTGGCAAAGATATTGGCGTGGTTTGTCATTTCCTTCTTCAACTCATTTTATAGATGAGGAAACCAAGGCAAGTAAGGTTAAGTGACTTGCTCAGGGTTATACAGGTAGTAATTATATGAGGTCAGATTTGAGCTTATGAAGATGAGTCTTTCTGATTCCAAGCCCAGAACTCTACTTTGTCATCTAGTTCAGTATTGATCAAAACAGTGAAAAGTAGTTGAGAAAGTGATCAAGGCTGTAGAGAGACCCAGTTCCAGAGATCACCCTGAGAAGCTTGGGAGATGAAACTAGAAGGGCAACAAACTGGAGTATATTGGAATGCATCTGGAAATATTATATAAATTATATCTAAGGAGGCAAAAATAGCAAAATCATTATATTTGGACTCCGATGGACACTGCCTAAGGAACTTTTGGAAAAATAGTCATGATACTTAAGATAATTTCATTAAGAGTAGCCTTCTGGGACTGTATGTACATAAAAATGATTTATTCTGTAAGTGACTTGATTTTTAAAGGCACCAAGGGATTAATTTTTAAGAGATGACCGAGATAGGATGATTTCAAAAGAAAGGACAAATCATAGGTAGTGTTTAGCAGCTACCGAAGAAGATGATGCTTTTTAATGCTATGAAAGCTTTGTGAGAGTGATATATGTATGCCGCAAAATTAACACTGATGAAACCACAAGAACAGAACAGCAGACTTTTCTAGGTCTTTTCTTATGCCAGACATCTTTAGAAATGCTCAAGTGACTTAGATATATATCCATAGCTATGATTCCATTGTATCAATTTTAATGATTTAAAAAAAAAACCATTTGATTTGGTAGAACAAAATATAGCTTTGATGGCTCTCCTCAAACAAGATGACCCTGATATGCAACAGTAAAATGACTATTCAAGGAATAAAGAAGCATTTACAATGGACCAAGCATAAAGAAGCCTATCTCATACTCTACTTGTGGAGACAACTGTATAAGACAGTTCCGTTGCAGGGAAGATGGCAAGGCCCAGAGGTCTTTAAGGTTAAGGATAAAGACAAACGACAATGCCTATGATCTGAAGAGCCCATCAGCAGGGCACAAATTATCCTGGTGGTCCTCTATTCTGCTGGAAGAATTGTAGTTGGTGACTCTCTGCTTATCCATGTCACATGAATAACCCTGTCTTCCCTGTGTCAGAAGACTAGTGGAACCCAGGGCCACAAGTTTTTGGAAGAGGGTAATGAACCTAAAGATCAGAGTAGGCCTAGAGCTCTGGGCTCTTTCCCATGGGAGTGGGGATATGCTGTCATTGTGAATCCAGGAGGAGGGAAAGTGAAAGAGCTTTTGGAAGGAAAGTTAGTGGGAAAGGAAGATCCTGATGGGATCTGGAGAGGAAACAAGTTAGGTTGAGGGGAATGGGCTTCCATGCAGCCTCTGGTATCTGGTGGTATGTGTCACCAAGTAAGGTGTAAAGCAATGTTTTTCTTCATAAATGACGTTGTACTAATTGCATTGGGACCTGGAATACTGTAAGATTTCTTCAGTAAACCCATATTAATATGAATTTTTTTGTATAAATGTCTACCCTAGAAAAACAGAATGAATGAGAATGTTATTGTTTAGCTAGATAGAGCATTTTTTCAGTGCTTATATAGTCAGTCAATAAATAAGTTCAAGGCATTGTATTAAGGACTGGAGATAGAAAAAACAAAGACCTTGAGACAGTCTCTCCTGTCAAGGAGCTTATGGGGGGAGACAAAGCTTAAAGAAGGGCTAGAAAGCAGGGGAGGTAGAGGAGGTAGGGAGGAAGGAGGTTATTCATGTTTGAACAAGGCAACTAATGTGGAAATCTAACAGAACAGAGTAAGCTAGAAGAGAAGTAAGCAGTGGGGCTTCTGGTGATATGGTGCTTCCAGGGAAAGACTCAACATCATGAAGTAGCCCTCAGAATATAGTCATCCTCAAGTGGGAGCAGAGCAGATGGTGGAGAGAGAACCGACTAGAAAATGAGTAGGGAGGGGAATGAGACTTTGGATCTCACAGGTACATTGAACACAGTGACCCTGGATGCTGCTGTAGGAATAGCAGGCAAAAGTCATCAGTTCTACCTCAACCTTCCAGGAGAATTTGCATGTCAATGGTACTACTAGCCAGAAAAATCACTCATTTCAAATATCAAAAGGGCTTGAGGCAGTTCCTGCTGGAGGGTGAGGAAGGGGAGAGTAGGGGAGGAGGAGAAGAGGAAGGAGGAAGAGAAATTTGACCTATGGGCTTATTTCTATGCTGGTTGAGTGGGACCATGGGTCTGACTAAAAAAAGAGCTAAAATAGCTCTATGTAAGGACGGATGGTCTCTCAAATATGTTCTAGCATTCCTTTTGAGGAAGAAGCCCTCCAGCAGATAGCAGCAGTAGCCCATCTGAGCAGTCACTCAGTGGAGAAGAAACTCAGCAGCCTCTCTGTGGGGGAGCAGAACAATGATGAGCCCCAGTGGGTGGCTGAGGAAGCTCTGAGTGCTGTTGCAGCTAGGAGAGAACTGTAGGAGTGGCAGCTGTCCAGGGACTGTCCTCTCTCCCACTGGCAGCTTGAGAAGGGCTAGGGAAGAGAAGGGGTTGTTGAACTTCTGCCTATGGGGAAATTTTCCTTATTATTTCCTTTACCAATCTATTTAATTACTCACCTTTTGCTTTGCGCAAGTATCATTTGGCTTAGTCTGGTGAGATTCAGAAGAAATGGAGTCTTGGAGCCATGTTTTAAATGATGATAGACCCTAATGGCTCTATGATCATGAGGGCAGAGTTCAGGAGTCCATCTTGTTGTGGAGGGTCTGGGCTATGCAGAAATACACATATGTATATCTAGATAGGGATGTGCGTATATATCTCTATGTATGTATTTGTGTATATCTGCAGATGAACAAAACTGTTAACAAGGAGTTTCTGTGCCTCAATCAAGTGCCACAAACACACCCAGAGCAAGCATCCCAATGCTACCTTCAGGTGAAGAGTGGAGAGGCAGGACACTCTCCTGCCCAGGCAGTTATGGAAACTCCAAGGGATAGATGTGAAACTTATGTGCACAGTAGGTGCGGGAACAAAGGAGGAGCTCACTTGAACGCAATATTGACTAGCCTTTAATTTTAATGAATTATTCTAAGTATGTGCTAAGCTCTATTATTTTCATACTGATGACAGACTTCAAGCGCTTTTAACGCCTTCTAAATTTAGTACCTAAATTTAGTACATAAAGCACCCTAGCACCTGGACCAAAGCCCTAGCTGCACTATCCTAGTTACAATTCATAAGATGAACAATGAGCTGGGCCAAGAATTGAGTAGGTGAGAAAAAATACTGGATGACATTTAGGAGACAGACAGACACACACACACACACAGAATATGTATGGACATGTATATGTGTATATGGATGCGTATATATACATATATATATACATTATATGCACACATATATCAATATCGATATGTTGCTTTCAATGAACACTTCATTGTTTACAGGAAAAAGAAATAAAGCAACATTTTTTAAACTCCAGAACTCCAAATGATAGAACCATGTCTGCTAATCATAGACTGTTATCATTTAGGAAGAACCAAAATTACAAGTGATCCTAAACAATAAGGAAGAGGCACCTTCTTCTGCTTTGCCCTTGTACCCTTAAGGCAATGGGACCTTTCCCTATTTCTTGCAGCTGAAGCTTATGTGAGTTGTCTCTCCCATTAGCATGGGAGCTGCTTGGGAGTAAAGACTGCTTTTATTTTTTTAATTTTCTTTTTTTTTGTATCTCCTGTGCTTAGCACAGAGCCTGACACATAGTAAGTGTTAAATAAACACATAATTCATTCATTCAAAAAGGAATGAAAAGACACATGGTGGATGGGAAGAAGGCTGAGCAGTTACCAGCATGACCTGTGGGAGATGTCAGGTAAAAGGCAATATTAAGGTCACCTATGTGACCAGAAAAGCATGAGAGTCTACATGAACAAAAATAACAGATAGAAAGCCGTAGTGACAGAAAGACTCTGGTGTGAGGAGGGGATCTTCTCTATTTACAGAAAGATATGAGGAGGAATCACATTGGATAGAAAGCATCTAGGGATCACAATCTGTAGAGGAAATTGGAGATGCATCAAAGAATCAAAATCCAATGGAGGGTTAAACTTGTCAGCCCTCCTACAGCTGTGCTCCTTTGTTTATTTGAGGGAGGATCGCACAGGTGTCTCCAATAAACGACCAATATTGGAGGGGATTCAGCCCTTTCAGCTGGGGTCATCAAGGCAGACAGGGAAATTAGGGATGTCCTGACATATTGTACTCTTAAGACATGAAGATTAATTTTAAACCTTTTAGCAGGAGGAGATGATTAAGAAAGACAAGCCAGGAGCTATGAGAAAATGGCATGTGATGCCAACACCTTTTCCAGTTCTGGAGCTTTTCAGATATTGGATTACAGAAATGGATATGCTTCCCTTTCCTCTCCAGCCTCCATACCCCTCCTTGTAACCTGTTGGATCACTAGGATCCATTCTGTTGCTGTTGTCGTTGTTTTTAATAGAAAAATTCCCTTTCCAACCCTTTAAAACGTTTGAACACTCAGCTACTCATGTTAGCCATTTTCATTGCAGGTGGAAGGTTTACAGTTAAATGATCTTCAGAATCTTCCCTGGGATAAATACAGAGGGGACTGATGGCATGCATGGATGGATTATCTATCTCCTTGTTTTTTCTTTCCCTTTTCATGGAGAATGGATGGCAAAAGTTCACTGAGACGTCACAGAGCTCTACATGAACCAGATGTTTGCTTTCGAAGGGATTGTTTCATGCATAAACACTCTTAACCTTATCCCGAAAAGCTTTTTAGGAAAAACACATTTTACTCCTTTTTTTTGTTGTTGTTTGTTTGGTTTCCCCACCCAAAGGTATGATCAGGGATAAAAATAATCTTTCTCTTTGACCTCAGTTTGACCATTTTACTTAGTAGGAGTATAAGGAGGGATAGACAGATACTGCTTTAGTATCCTACCCACTCTGGGAATTTATTGATTTTCTTTTTCAGGTTGCTTATATTCAAGGGACCAGACGCTGCCTCTTTTTTTAATTATCCTAGATCTCTGTATTGAATTATATACTTTCCCAACTTCAACCATTTATTTTGTTGTTGTTGTTGTGTAGTCATTTTTGACTCTTTGTGACCCCATTTGTGGTTTTCTTGGCTAAAATACAGAAAGGGTTTGCCATTTCCTCCTCCCAACTCATTTTACAGATGGAGAAACCAAGGCAAACAAGGTTAAGTGACTTGCCCAGGGTCACACAGCTAGTAAGTGCCTGAGGCCAGATTTGAACTCAGAAAGATAGGTCTTCCTGATTCCAGGTCTGGCACTCTGTCTACTGTGCTGTCATTTGTTAAGAACCTAGTATGCACCAGGAACTGAGGACACAATGATAATACTCGAGTTATTGCCATCTATCAGTTTATGTTCTATTTTGGGCAAAGGGAAAGATGACATCTACATATGTGCATGAACACAAAATAGTTTTGGTGGGGAGGTAGTAACTGGGGGAACTGTGAAGCCCTTGCACAGAATGGTGTGTAGGATCTGAGTTTAAATATATATACATATATTTTTTATACAGACATATCATGTTATATTTCTAGAAAGATCTTGGTGTCAGAACTCCCTCCATCCATTTCTTTTTGGCTTGACAACTCCGCAAGTTATAGTCTTCGAGATTTGCTTGGGCACCTAGTGGCTAAGTGACTTGCTTATGGTCACACAGCTATTATATTTCAGAAGTAGTACTTAAACTCAGTCTTCCTGACTCTAAGGTTGGCCCTTTATTCACAATTTTTTAAATGTTATTATTATTTAATGAAAATAATGATAATAATTGCTATTATTGCCACATACTGACTTAGAAAAACACAGATTAGCATTATATGTGTATTATATTTTTATTTATTTTGGTAAACATTTCCCAATTACAGTTTAATCTGGTTCCAGCAACACTGGGGAGTTTTGCCAGGCACGGGCTTGACTCTGATCTATATTATCACTAGAAGTCCTTATGTAATAATAATGCAAGTTGGAGCAAGCAATAAGCAGAAGATCTACAGATCAAATCAGCTAATATTTATAAAAAGCGCATAGAACAGTGCCTAACACATAGTAGGTACTATTTAAATGCTTATTCCTTTCCCCCTTTCCTATTAATTCAATGACAGACAAAATATTCAAAGAGATGACTGAAACCTCAATCTGTCTGCAAAATTGGAAAGTGGCAAGGTCAGATAAGAGTAATTATTGGATATAAGAAATTTAAATTTAAGAACAGTGCTTTACAGATGTACGTGAATGACTAACAAAGAACCTGATTGTCTTCTGATGCTTGATCCCATCTTTCTTTACAGAAGGCATTACATATTTAATACCAAATTATGAGAACTGATAAAATACAAAGACCCACAAGTGGACTCAAAAAGTCCTTGTTGGATGACATCCACATGACTTCAACCTACAACAGTCTGACAAAGAAGGGTCAAACAAATGGCTAATTCTCATAGTTTTGTGGAAATACAGAAGCTTATGATGGCAAATCAGAACTAGGTCATTGCCTTCAGAAATTAAAGAAGAGTTTTCCTTATGTAGCCTGGATATAGCAATCAGTATAAATAAAGCAGCTAGGTGGTCCAATGGATAGAACATCTGACCTGGAGTCATGTGACCCTGGGCAAGTTACTTAACCCAGTTTGCCTCAGTTTCCTCATCTATAAAATGAGCTGGAGAAGAAAATGACAAATCACTCTAGTATCTTTAGCAAGAAAATTCCAAATGGGGTCATGAGGAATCAGACACAACTAATCAATTGAACAAAAACAACATTGTCGACATTGTATAAAACTCCAGGGACACAAATACAAGTCAAAAGAATGACAATCCCTACCTTCAAGCAAGGGGCAGTTAAGTGGCACAGAAGATAGAGCTCTGGAACTGGAGTCAAGAGGACCTGCATTCAAATCTGGTCTCAAACATTCACTAACTGTGTGACCCTGGGCAAGTCATTTCATCTTTGTTTGCTGTAATCCATTAAATAAGGAAATGGGAAACCACTCCAGTATCTTTGCCAAGAAAATCCCATACTGGGTCATCAAGAGTCAGATATGACTGCAGGACTAAACAATAACAAAAAGATAAAGTATTGAAATGATGGATATTCTACAACTTATTACTCCAAGCTATACATTTTAGTACCTATGGACTAACCAGCAGGACATGACCTGCATGTTTCAAGGTACATAATTATAATTTCTTTCATTTCAAGAATTATGCTCCATTTCAAGGACTAACAGATGACAAATCCATATTGTACAAGTACCAATCTCCAAATATTCTGGAAAACTCAAGCAGTAAACTGTACTGGAACTGAGTCATCATTGCAGACTGAACTCTTGCCCACAATTGCCCAAGTATGACATGGCTCCATAAAAATTGAAGAATGACATTTTTAATAGATGTCACCATAGTAAATACCCTTAACCTCCAAACTACCCTGTGAGTTGGATTTCCTCCCAGCTTGGGAAGAGAAGAAGTGAAGAAAAGATCAGGACTTGAGAGGAAGACGTGTACTCCTGTGTACAGTAGGACTTTCTGAAGATTTTTTTTGAGAAGGAGAGGAAACAGGATAAGGAGAAAAGAACAAGGAAGTAGCAGGAGGCACCCAACGCATAGAACAGCGGCCTGACCATGGTAGCTGTGCCATCTGGAATTCCCTTCTCCAAACCCAAGCCTCCATGGGAGGCAATAAGAGGTGGCCCCTAACTGGACAAGTAGAAAGATGTGTGACTGTGTTTTGCTTTGTCTTGTTTTAATTACAGACATTTGGTTGGGTAGCTGTAGGGTGAAGAAGAAAAACCAAAAACAAGAAACAGGCACAAGGAACTGAAAGTCTTTAGTCTGTTGTCCTATCCCTGCCTTCAGCTGAGTGTGATGGATTCCTGCTTTAAATTGTGTCCTTTTTAATTCTATTAAAAACCAAATTTGATGGATGACATCCAAGCACCTGTGGTTGGCACTGTCCTTGCATTTCCTTGTCTCCATTGTCAGAGGCATGGGGTCATGGGGGAACTCTAGGAGCCACAGAGGAGAAACCACTCAGCTCAGTGTTAGAGTGGTTTTGCTCTCTAACTTGGGGTATCATCACAAACCATTTCATCACTACCCTTGCAAGGGCAGAATGACCGAATATGGGCCATTACATTTTTTTTTTTTTGCCACATCAGACATGAGCCTGACATGAGTGACTAAGGGTTACATATACAAAATACAGTAGATTTTTCTGGAAACAGGAGACCTCACTCAGTAGAAAACCAAGGAATCTGAGAGGTAGAGGTGAGGAAAGAGAAAATTCTAGGCATGGGGGACAAGGAGTGAAAAACCCTGGAAACCAAAGTGGATCTTTGTGCTTGAGAAATAGCACATAGGCTTATGTAGGTGAGTAGTAGAGGAAAATAATGTATCAGAAGACTGGCAAGGCAGGAAGGGACCTGGTTGTGAAGAGTTTTCAGTGTTTTATTTGATTCTTGAACTAATAACTGGTGATATAATAAGAGAGTACTGGATTTGAGTTCAAATCCAGATTCAAATACTAACTAGTGTGTGACCTTAAGTAAGTCACTTAACCTCTGTTTGCCTCAGTATCCTTATGTGTAAAATAGAGATATGAATAGCATCTTCCCTGTAGGGTAATTTTGAAGATCAAATGAGATAACATTTGTAAAAAGCACTTAGCATAGTGATGGGTAAATCCTTACCTAGACACTTATTCCATTCCCCTAATAGGGGACCATTGGAGTTTATTGAATAGAAGAATGACATACCTGGCCAGACCCATACTTTGGAGGTTGCATGGCTGATGAATTGAAGAGGTGAGAGATCTGAAGAACAGAGAACAGTCAGAGACTATGGCGATGGTTCAGGTGAAGAGGTAAGGAGGGTCATAGTTATGTGAGTTAAGAGAAGGATTCAGTGGCACTAGAAATGACAAGAATTGTTCACTGATTGAATATGTGGAGTGAGTGAGACTCAACAGTCAATGATGAAAGAGATTGTGAACTTGGGTATCTGGAAAAATGATGGAACTTGACAAGTTTCACCAAAAGTGGTAGAACTCTTGATAAGAAGTTCAGAAGAGGAGTAGGTTTGAGGGCAACAATAGTGAGTTCTGCTTTGGATAGGTTGAGTTTGAGATTTAAGCATCTTGTTTGGGAATGTCCATTCCTACTTCTAAATGACACCCATAATAATTGCATCTACATGGTACTTTAAGCTTTCAAAGTACTTTGGATATGGTAGGTCATTTCCTCTAGTTAGTGATTCAAGACTGGAGATTAGGAGGAAAGTTAGCGCTTCATAACAGGAAGCAATACAACAGAAAAAGAATACTATTCTTGGAATCACAAGACCTGGGTTCAAATTCTAGGTGTATCATTTTCTTCCTATGTGACTACACAGAGATGATGAGGTTGATGCATGCACTGTTAGAGCTATTTCAGTGTTTGAGAGGAAAGTATGAGAGAGAAGAGATGTTAGATTGACTACCAAACTGAAGGTCTACAGAACTGTTATGCTGACCTCATTGTTGTGTGCCTATGAAACTTGAACAGACTACCAGTGCATGCCAGGAAATTGAATCATTTCCATTTGAATCATCTTAGAAAAATTCTGAAGATTGATAAGGTCCTGGACACTGAGATCCATTCTTGAGCTCAGCTGCCAAGCATTCAAACTCTACTGCAGAGAGCACAACTATGTTAGCTGACCACGCTGTTCAAATGCCAAATCTTCCTAAAAGACTATTTTATGGAGAACCCACCAAAGGAAGTGCTCACATGGAGGTCAGAAGAAGAGATTCAAGGATACACTCAAGGTCTCTCTGAAGAACTTTGGAATTAATTGTGAGACTTGGGAGACACTGGCACGGGACTGCCCAGCATGAAGTAATCACACCAAGGAAGGCATTGTGCTCTATGAACAAAGCAGACTTACAGTAGCTCAAAAGAAACCTGAGATGTACAAATTTAGAGACATCTCACTGCGAATGTTCACATGGACTATTTGTGCCTGAGCTGTGGTAGAACTTTCTGAGCTCACATGGGTCTGATCAGCCCCAGTCGGACCTACTGTATCCTGACTCCAACATAGTGATGTCATTTGAATTCTTTTCAAGAGCAAAGGACAACAGTCAACCAACTACAACTGTGACTGTAGGAAAATAATAATAAGAGCTAGCATTTATATAGTGTTTATTTTGCAAGGCACTGTGCTTTCTTTGGGTTCAAGTTTCCTCAGCTGCAAAAGGGAGATAATATGGTTTGTCTCAAATCATCAGTTACCCACTGACAAGAGAAGGGAAAATGAACATTTATATGTACATAGCTGTGTGGTACTTCCTGGTTTAAGGAAGCATTCAAGACACTACTCTGTCCTAATTACATATTGAAATGGGGAAAGGCGCTTGGTCTACATTTGGATAAATATGTTGTCCTAAGCCTCAAGTCAACTGAGTTTATTTTATGGGTCAGGTGGCACAGTGGGGCATACCGGTTTTGGAGACACGGAATCTCAGAATTTTTGCAGTTGAGAGCAATCTTAGTCTCTGTGTAGTCCAACCTTTGCTCCAAAATGAATACCATCTGATATAAGGTGCGCAACAAGTGGTCATTCAGCCTTTGCTTCAATGACTCTAGTGAGGAGGAGCCCACTACCTCCTGAAGCTGCCCATCTCAATATGTACCACTTTCAGTGTTAGGAGGTTTTTCTGCCCACCTTTGCCTCCCTGTAATTTCCAACCACTGCTCCTGATTCTACCTTTTGAGACCAAACAGAACAATTAGATTTTTTCTTTCAAATACTTCAACACAATTATCACGTGTAACCCACCCAGAGTCTTTGCAACTTTTGATTTAATATCTCCAGTTACAGAGGGTGTTCCAGGGTGAGGAGGCCTTAGACTCTCAGTAAAGGAAGTATGCCAAGTCAGAAGCAAACATAGGAGATAAATACCAGTAGACATTTTTTACTCCTTGGTTCAATAGAATGGATAGGCAGGGAAAGAAAAGAATCACCTATTAACATTGGTCTAAAATTCCAAATGCTAAACTGGATTATCATCTTTCTTTTATAGACCATAAGGAGTAAAGGAAAGACACTGTGTCTCCTTTAGTCTCAGTCATTAATCATCCTGGAGGCGGGCCCTATCATTGGTAACCAATCAGAATATAGCTCAGGACATGGCAAGTCGAGCTCAACCCTCCTGTGATTTGTTGACTTTGTCAATGCTTCTCAGCTACAGATAGAGAGACTTGAAGACGAGGCCTGAACTAAGATGTTGAGTTCTTAATGAATTTTGCTATTTTGCACTAAGGCTATGGTTGGAATATGGTGCTAATGAGGTCTTATGTTCAATGTCTCTCTGCACTAGTTAATATCCCTCTATTCCATGGCCCCAGACCAACTCCCCAAACTTAGCCACCCTGTGACTATCTGTTGGGATGACAGTGGAGAAGGGAGAGAGGTGGACTGGGGTAGAGAATGTGGCTTGATCGGCCCTAAAATTGTACTAAAAAGAGCAGTGTTAATAGTCATGGTTACTGTTTAAATCCTTGTTTTGAGACTTTCTTCCTGTATTATCTTGGGCAAGTAATTTTACCATCTGGGATTCAGTTTCCACATTTATAAAATGAGGAACTTGGATTAGTTCATCCCAAGAGGTAGTGTGGTGGAGTATAAAGAGGGTTGGATATGGAGTCAGGAACATGGGGTCAAATCCTGCCCCTGTTGTTTACTACCTGTATGACCTTTCATAAATGACTTCACCTCTGGGTCTCAGTTTCCTTAACTGAAAAATAGTTTTTTTTCCCAGACCTACATCTTTATTAGTGTAATCAGAGTTTGAGTTCTGGCTTTGTCATTTGCTACCTGGGTCACTTTGGGTGTACCTCAGTTTCCTCATTTTGCAGAATGAAGTGAGTTACATGATGTCTAAGAGCTCTTTCAGGTCCAAGTTTATGACCAAACCCACCAAGATCCCTTCATATCTCTTAATCTGAAAAGGAATCCCATGCACCAAGCACCATCTTGTTTGACTAATAGTAGTTGAAGGAATTAGTAGTGGAAAGAGATCTCATAAACCATACTGATGGTAGTCTGGGAGCATCGTCCTTATGGCTTAGTGGGCAGTGTGCTGGATCTGGGAGTCAGAGTACATGGATTCAAATCCCAGTGTTGTTACTTATGTGTGACTGACCTTGGACAAGTCCCTTTCTTTGGGCTTTAATTTCTTCCCCTGTGAAATGAGGGGGTTGGATTAGATAGCCCTTGAGTTATCTGTAAAGCCATGCTTTCTTAGAAGAGGGGCAAACCTGTACTCCTCATTCACTTTAGTCTTTCTCACTTCTGTGATGGAAACATCTGTTTCCTGGTGAAACATGCACTGAACTGAACCCCAGCCCACTGTCCACAGCAGCTTGGAAGATCACCCCTTACTCATCGTTCCTGCCCCATGATACCCTTCTTATGAGGTGTGTGGTAAA
The DNA here is from genome assembly GCF_028372415.1 of Notamacropus eugenii. NCBI lineage: Eukaryota > Metazoa > Chordata > Mammalia > Diprotodontia > Macropodidae > Notamacropus > Notamacropus eugenii. The sequence continues at coordinate 497,350,650 of NC_092873.1, forward strand.
ACAGGAGATTTACAGCCTCTGGAAGAATTTTCCCAAAATGGGTAATGGGGAAGGAAGTTGTAACTGCTTGAATTAGTTCTACATACTAGCTTCCCATCCAAGTGCCATAAATCCTCCGGTTGACACAGGATCAACATTTCTGAACGATATGTCTGGCTTGTAAATCGTCCTCCACCGAGTCACCTCCTTTCCCTAGTACCCCACACCTGCCAGAATTGGCTGTAACCAGAGTAACCCCTGGCCTTGGTTACTTTTAATTGGCAACAAGGTCATGAGACCTGCCACGCCTCCTGAGTCAAATCCCAAGGAGTCCAGCAATTTCTCCTTTACAAGGTAACCAAAGTAGTTTTTTTTCTTTACAAGGAGCTTTGTATTCTGTAGGCATCTGTTGTAAAACTGTGCCCCAAAGTCTTCAGCCAACACCAAAGTCCGGAATGATCTCTTCCAAACTTGGCTCTTTGCTAAGGGATGTCACAAGAGATATTAGGCAACAGGTAGATCCCACCTGCTTCTCTAGTTTCATGAAGATTCTGGTCTGGACATCCTGAATAATAATCTACAATCAGCCCAGAACAATGTGCAGGAATGTACATTGGAATGTACAAAGGAAATGTATTTCCTTTGATTCAGACACAGAAAGATGCAGAGGTCTCCTAAATGAGTTCTTTTTACACTCCCATCAGACATTAAGGAAGGGTGGCAGACTTGGCTAAATACCTATCTATTCCTTAGAGTAAAACAGCAGAGAAGAGCATTTATGGCTTGTACACCATGATCAGAAGCCGGCAGAACCTAAAATATCAACCATTGCAGTTGTCCAGGAGCTCTGGATGGGAGCTCTCTGCTCAGGTGGCCATAGGAAAGGGTCTTGATGATTTATGCTCCAGTCACAAGATTTCATAGAGGAAAGCTTAAGTCATTTCTAAGAATCATTAGTTGGATGTTCCATATACCCTCTGTTCCAATACACATGCACACACATGTACATTCAACACAGAACCCAGGGTATATTTAAAAAAGCTTTATACTCTTTTCTATTTCTTTTGTGTATAGTTCTATGTATTCATGATGTCCATGTTTGTCCATGCATCTCTTCCCACAGAATATAAGCTCCCTGAGAGCAGGGATTGTTTCATTGTACTCTCTGTATCTCTCATGCTGAGCACAGTGCCCAGGGTAGAATGATTGCTTGATTAATGCTTGTTTATTGCTGAATTTGGGGAATTGGAAAAAATCTCGAACCCATCAAAATTTTTAAAGATTCTTATCAACAAAAGTTTGAGAGCAGAAACAAAGTTAAAGAAATCCTCCTTTCCCCTTCCTGACTCTCTTGAATTTCACACCTAAACAGGGAAGAGTAGAGGGTATAGTTGGAATTTTGATAGCTCATATTTACGTAATGCTTTAGAGTTTATTAAATGATTTTTAAAATGAGTCTTGTAAGCTGGATGACTGAGCAAGTCACCAGTTTTCTGAGCTTTAGTTTTTTCTTCTGCAAAATAAGAATGTTGGATTAGAGGTCCTCTGAGTTCCTCACTAGCTGCAGCATCCAATGGTATGAGTTAGAAGACCCAGGTCTTCTTTCCCTTCTCCCCACCATCATCCAGTAAAAGTGAAGTCTTCTTGTTAGATCTGGAGCCATGGGATGCAAAAGGAGAAATGAAAAAAAAGGAAAGGAAAATAGGTCCATCCCCCCACAGTCTAAATCTTTCCCTTCTAAAAGTGGAAGGGAAAGGGAAGAAAGGAGGCCCACTTTATAGGCTCCCTGGGGATTCGGACCATGTCAATTTCCCTGGTAATTAAAGTGATGACTCAATGGGCTAAAGGGAAACAGTGACATAAGGCCTTAGTGCCCAAGAAGACAGTTGGTTTTCCTGCCCTTCTTAATCACCCATGGTCTCATTTTCTTTTGGCTCAATACCCCCAGGATCTATTTCCAGGGTCCAGACTTCAAAGGACATGTGTTGAATTTAAGATGTTAGAGAGGCTGGCAGGCTAGTTGTTCAGGCCCCACAGGATGTCTGAACTCTGTCCAGTGGTCTCATTCTCAGTTTTGCAAGTTCAGAAACTCAGTTTTATCAGATCACCCAGGGAGATGCGGCTCTGGAGAATCAATGTATCAAAAAAAAAAAAAATCTATTATTTAGAAGAAATTCACAGGCACAGTGACAATATGTTAGAGCAATAATTATTTGAAGAATATGAGACAAATTATTTGAAAAGTTTGAACCACATTCACATGAGACTAATTTATTAAAGCAGAAAGTCAATTCATTAATTTATAGTGGGCATTATACTTGGTCTCCAAATTAATCATCTCTATAGGAATCCCTCCTGATGTAGTGGTTCATTCAGAAGACCAAATTAAAAATCAAAAGTTTGCTTGGTCAATGTAAAATCAATTTGTAAAATCAGGAAGTTCAGTGTTCTTAGAAGGTATGGCCATCAAAGAAAGGTAATGAGAGAGATGGTAATTTGTGGGTTCTTCTCTCCTCTATGCGAGGCTTCATCTCTGAAGATTGTTCTGTTCTAGGTATTATGTTTTAGGAAACTGCAGTGTGTCTAAAGAAGAATGGCCATGATGATGAAAGAATGGAAGGCCAAGCTAGGATGATGAAAGAATGGAAGGCCAAGCTATATGAGCACTGACTGAAGGAAATTGGGGATGTTTCATCTAGAGAGGAGAGGACATGAGGATGAAGGGAAGCAGGGATAGAGGAAAGATAAAATAGCTGTCTTCAAAAATCCCAAAGGATTAGTGTAATTCTGTTCAGGAGTGAAGGGGAAGAGTAAAATGTAGAATTTGCAGGGGCATACTCCGGTTCAACACAAGGAAAACCTTCCTAACACTCAAAGCAGGAGTGGGGAACTTTCTGCCATAAGGCCACATGTGGCCCTCTAGGTCCTCAAGTGTGATCCTTTGACTGAATCCAAACTTTGCAGGACAAATACTTTGAATAAGAATTTAACAATAATAATATCATTATTATATTATCATATATAACATAAATACAATGTTTTTATTATATTGTAGAATATATTATGTATAAAATGTAGTATATGATATATTGTATATAATATGTGGTATATTATATATAATAAAATACCATGTAATATATTGTTGGTATTTATTATTAATATATAATATCAGCAACAATAATTATAAAAGGACTTGTTCTGTGAAGTTTGGATTCAGCCAAAGGGCTGCACTTGAGGACTTAAGAGGATCACATATGACCCCGAGGCCACAGATTCCCCACCCCTACCCTAAATCCTTCCTCCCTCCTAACTTTCCTGTTAATGTAGAGGACAACATCATCCCCCAGTTCCTCAGGTTAGGAGTCATCCTTAATGCCTCACTATCTCTCATCCTCTCTCCCTCCTCTCCTTCTATCTGTTGCTAAGGTCTGTTGATTTCACCTTTGCAGCATCTCCTGAATATGCTCCATTCTCTGCTCTGAACAGGGGAAGTGATAGACAGAAGCAAAACACTGTCAAGGAGCAAGAGGACAAACAGGAGTAAAAACAGGTTGGAGAAAAACACACAGTAATCATAACTGTGAGTGTGAATGGGATCAACTTTCCTATAAAATGAAAGTGGAGAGAATTCACCATTTGACAAAAACTGCTGGGAAAACTAGAAAACAATAGGTCACAAACTAGGTCAAAATGGGTACATGATTTAGACAGAAAGGGTGACATCATAAACAAAAGAAAAGAGCAAGGAATGGAGTCTATCTATAATATCTATGGAGAAGGGAAGAATTCGTGAGAAAGAGATAGAAAGCATTATTAAATTTAAACTAGATAATTTCTATTATATTAAATTAAAAAGCTTTTGCACAAGCAAAACCAATGCAACCAAGGTTAGAAGGAAAGTAGAAAGCTGGGAAATGATCTTTATAGTAAGTGTCTCTGATAAAGGTCTCATTTCTTCCACAATTGATAAATGGTCAGAGGATATAAAGGGGCGGTTTTTAGATGAAGAAATCAGAGCTATCTATAGGCATATGAAGAAATGCTCTGAATGGCTTTTGTTTAGAGAAATGCAAATTAAAGCAACCCTGAGATATCACCTTATACTTATCAGATTGGCTAATTTGACAAAAGAGAAAAATGACAAATATTAGAGAAGATGTGGGAAATTTGGGACACTAATGCACTGTTGGAGGAGTTATGAACTGATCCAACCATTCTGCAAAGCAATTTGGAATTATGCTCTAAAAGCAAGCAAACTGTGCATCCTTTGAACCAGCAATACCACTACTAGGTCTGTATCCCAAAGAGATCACAAAAAGACCTACCTGTACAAAAAAAATTTATAGCAGCCTTTTTCTTGTGGCAAAATATTGAAAATTGAGGGGATACCCATCCATTGAGGAATGGCTGAACAAGCTGTGGCATATGAATGTAATGGAATACTATTGTTCAATAAGAAATGATGAACAGGCAGATTTCAGAAAATACCGAAAAAGTTTTTATGAACTGATGCAAAGTGAATTGAGCAGAATAAGGAAAAGCATTTTACACAGTAACAGCAATATTATGTGATGATCAAGTATGAATGACTCCACTCTTCTCAGCAGCACAATGATCCAAGACAAGTACAAAGGACTTATGAAGGAAAGTGCTCTCCACATCCAAAAAAAGAACTGATGGATTCTGAATGCAGAGTGAAACAACTTTTTAATTTTATTTATTCTTTTTTGTGTTTTTTTTCCTCTTTTGAGATTTTTTCTTTCACAACCGTGACTAATATGGGAATATGTTTTACATGATAGCACATGTAGAACCTATGTCAAATTGCCTATCACTTTAGAAAGAGGGGAGGGGAGGAAGGGAGAAAAATTTAAAATTTAAAATCTTGTAAAAATGAATGCTAAAAATTGTCTTGACATAGAATTGGGCAAAAAATAGAATACTATTAAAACAAAAATGAAAGAAATAAGCAAGAATATCAAAGAGAGTACATTATAAAATAAACCTGATGAAAGGGGTCTTGTGCTCTGAAATTTTATAACATTAAAAAACAAAGTTAGAACTATCTAGAGGATGCAGAAATAAAGAAATGGGTCACTGGACTACAATAGACATGCCGGATATCTAGCCAAAAGTCAATAAAAGATTAGTGTTCAATACATTTATTAAAAACTTGCCTTAAAATATTTTATTTAGCAAATGTACTGGGGAAAAATTGGACAACAATATGGTAATGATTGGATGTAGGTCACATATATTGTTTGTCTGCCTCAATGAATTACACTGGGTGATAAACCTAAACCCTAAACATAAAAAAACCCCCACACAAAGCAGCCTATTAAAATATGGATCAAAATGAAGTAATATGTTTTTTTTTTCTGGTTTGTGGAAGGGACATGACCTTTTCCTATTAAGTGAATAGAAGGAATTACTAAGGATGAAATATAAGTGATAAATTAAATTAAAATAAAAATTTTGTACACAATAAAAATATAATCAAAAGGGAAAAAACCCAAGACATTGAGAAAATATCGAGAGCAAATATGATAGTTAAATTGGACATTTAAAATATACAGGCAATTGTTTGAACAGTTTTCAATCACAATGACAAACTGTTAATGATCATTTGAATTGTTATGTATTCTTGGTAACAGTTATAGCATTTTTGATTTGGAACCAGAAAGGACCCCAAAGATTTCCCAGTTTTAATCCATTTTATTGATGGGGATGCTGGAGCCCAAAGACGTTAAGAAATTTTGTGCAGGGTCACGTAGTTGGTTGACAGGCATAATCTGAACCCAGATTCTTTTATTCTGAATCCATTGTTCTTTACACAGTATTTTAAAAATGGTGTGTGAGTTGTTCAGGAACGAGCAGCACCTCTGGCGTGAGGGCATGCTGAGCCCTTTTCAGGGCTGCTTATCCCCCTTTGGTGTCTAGTTAGAGCTGGCACTCAGCTCTAATCTGGGTCTTCGAGAATATACAGTGCCCACTCCAGTAAAACCATCTCAGCAGGTGGGTTAAACCAGGTTGATGGTAAGCAATAGACTTACCTGTGGGTGAGTTAAGGGTATATCAACCCCTAGTACATGGAGGCTTCCCTTAGTGGAATGGATGGATGAGAACAATCTGTTCCAGTGTTTGTGAAGGCAGTTGAATCAGGCACAATGGAACCCATAGAGCTTGGTTAGACATTGAAGATACCAAGGTCACCCATTGCATCCCAGGCCATCAACAATTGTCTTGACTTTGGTCTTATCATTGAACTTTGATGACTCTGGAAGAGAAAGTGAGGTTGATGACTTTGTGCAACTTTGTCTCACGGAAATCCAATTCACTTGCAAGTTAAGACATCACCCCTGATGGCATTGATTCTCTTTGAAATGAAGGATGAAAAATAAGAACAAAAAGATATAAACTGAAACAACTTTGAGAGACTGATTCACACTTATCAAATTGGCAAAAATAATTAAAAGAAATTAAACTCATTTCTGGTGGGAGTAGTGGACAGTTAGATGCTCACTCATTTTTGATGCTTTCAAAGAAGCAGACAGAATCTTTTGGGCAAGGAGTTTGACAGTTAACAGTGAGAGTTACAGGACAAAAATCATTGCCTTTGATGATACCATTGATAATAATCCATTGCTGATAATAGAGAGCTATCTATTCTTTCTTTCTTTCTCTTTTTCTTTCTAGATAGATAGATAATTGTAAATAATAGGAAGCAAACTAAATGTCCAAGGGTAGAGAGTAGTTAAGTAAATTATGATATGTTAATACTGTGAAAAAAATGGAATCAAAGATGGACAAGAATTTGGATTATAAAGAAATTAAAATGTAAAGACCTTGGTAAATGGTACAAAATAAAAAAAAAATCCAGAAAACAGAGAGCCATGTAAAACCATATAAAAGGAAAAGTAAATAAAAATGAATGGACAATCAATGACATCCGATGAGGTCATAGAAGAATGATGGAAAAGTTCTTGTACCATTTCATGTATTGTAATTTGATCATTTAAATATAAACAACTGCAAAGTAAGAGGAATGGGTTATTGACACAATATCAAGCTTGTAAAAATTAATTTAAAAAGATAGAAAAAAAGAAACAATTGGTTGGAAGGGACTTTTCTCCAAGTTGGACTTGATGCCTCATTATGGTAGAGAAAGAAGTATAATTTGGTAAAGGCAGTTGTGGCATAGTGGAAAATGAGCTGGTCTTGGAGTTCAGAGATCTGATTTCAAGTTGAACTGTGTGACCATCTACAAGTGACTAAATCTAAGTCTTTCATATACAAAATGGAGATGGATAGTATTTATATTACCCACATCAGGGTTCTGTTACAAGGTGTGTATACTAGAAAGTTTACAATTAAAATTCCATAAACTGGAATTATTATTATGAGACTGCAGTGTAATTTCTAAACATTAAAAAACCAACAATTTATTTGGTTAGCTATGGTAGCAGGGATGAAGATTAGGGAGCTCATAGGGATTATTGGGAGAAAAAAACACAAACCAAAAGAAAAGAACAACCAATGACTAATGTAGGAAAAAAGGAAAAATAAAATCTCTTTCTTCTGAGGTCAAATTTCCCAAGCCCTTCACTCAGGGTCCAAAATTCTATGTGATACTATCCAAAGACCTAGAGAAAATAGATTTAAACCCTGTTTGCCTGTTTGCTTTGTTTTATTTTGAGACTAGACCTTCCTATCTTTCCTAGGAGCCACTCACCAGCCCATCTCACTGTTGATTAGCCCAAATATTTGACTTGCTCCATGTTGTACTTGTGCCGTGTTTGTCCCTCCTCAGGCTTCCTAGATGCCCCTGTCCCTTAAGGACTCACTATAGTGGTCCCTGACTGAATATGGACACTTGATCACCTGATGGCTTTAACCCTACTGTACCTCAGAACTCCCAAACTCAAATGATTCATCAGCTTCAGTCTTCCCTGCATCAGAGATTACAGGTTTGGGCCACCCCACTGGTCCCTACTGTTTTCCAAAAAGACACTGTTTTTGAAAGCAGCAGGACAATCTCTAATGGTAAAAAACTGGACCAGGATTTGGAAGAACGTGGTTTCAGTCCTGGAGAAGTCAGTAATAAGCTGTACAATTGGGATAAATCTCTTTACCACTCTGAATCTCAGTTGCCTCATCTGCAAAATGAAGAGGCTGGGTTTAGTGGCTTCTCATTTCTCTTCTAAATTGTAATAGTCTATAATGGAAGCCAGATGATTCTGACCTCTTTTTGGGAAAAAGGTACATTGCTTTTTTATTTCTCCAAAGCATTGAGATCATAGCCGGTGTCTTTGCTCCTAGCGAAATCCCTGTAGCGGGTGGGGGTGGCTGCCTGTGAGCCTCCAAGGCCTGACCTTCTTGATCAAAATATCCATGGGACACAAAGAGAGGTGTGGGATGGACTTCATGATCAATGATTCCATCAAAATCAGAGAGTGGAGGTGGCCCTGACTTAAACAATCCATATCAGACTCTGACACAAACAGTTCAATTGTAATGGGGGGAGGGTAGAAGGAGAAACCACTGCACTTATAAATAAATACTCACTTAAAGTCTCTTCCACAGGAGAGTTCTCAAACAGACAAGAGGGTAGAAAGCTATATATCCTATATTAGGCATCTAACATAGCTCTATTGGGGCTGGGGCTGGGGGAGATGGGGAAGGTCTGCAGCAGCAATTTAAGCATTGTGAAAGGCAAGGTTCGGGGCCTGAGAGGGGTCTGGGAAATAAGCAAGAGAAAACCTAAGCATGCAGAAATGCGGGATGGTTTGCCTTCGTAGGCATTTTTTGAAACCTGGTGGGATCATGTTTATAACAAGTATGAGAATAGCTCTATCAGGGTTTTAGAATTCAAGACAGTTAATTTGGAGGAATTTTTTAAAATAGACCTGGGGACTTCAGCATTGAAGGAGGAAATACTAAACCCCAGGAGAACGGCAAGGACCATTAAATTAAAACAGTTTATAGTTTCTCAGAGGAAATATAGAAACGACCCCAAATCAGATGAAGGGCTGTGTGTGACCTACCTAAGACCAAATACCTAAGTATTTGGTGCACCTGAGGTTTCAGGGAAGGAGTAGGGAGCCGATGGTGTATCTACAAATGTTTAATGACCGACTTTCCAGAAAACAAAGAGTGGAGGCTAGAAGCATTTCTAGTTTAATTCACATTATTAACATATTCTGTATCACTTTCTTAAGTCTAAACAGTCAAGAAAACAAAAACCAAGCCCTTATTTGTAATATCTGTGATTTTTGGGTAAGAATGTTAACACTGAAAATTTAGTAATCAACTCTGATGGCGTTACCTGTTTCTTCAGCATAGCTCTGGAGGGGTCCCTATAGGAACTGTCCATAATATTACTTATTGATTCTTTGAGAAATGAGAAGTATGGCCCAAACCCCAAGGAAGAAGGCAGCTTTATTTCAACAAGTGTTTCATGAAGGACCTTCTATGTGCTAGGCACTGATTTAGGGATTACTTCTCAAAGAGTTTGCTCTCTGTTATTCGGCCCACATAAGTAAATATAAAAAAAAATCGCAAAGATCTGTAAAGAGACAGAATTTTAATGTTGTTGTTATGCTTTAACAATTGGTGAGGCCTGCTTGGGAGAGATGTGCAGAAATTTAGTCTGGGCTGTCCCCAAGCCTGAAATGCTCTCCCTCCTCACCCCTGCTTCCTGGCTTCCCTGCTTCCTTCAGGGCTCAGCTGAAGTCCCACCTTCTATAAGAGGTCTCTCCTATTGTCTGCTCCACACCCTGCTCTCCCTTCTACCACTCTGCCTCACTTAACAGAAGTTAAGTGGCTTGCCCAAGGTCACAGGTTTACTAAGTGTCTGAGGCCAAATTTGAACTCAGATCTCCCTGACTTCAGGTCCATCATTCTATCCATTGTCCTGGATTTGAACTCTGATCTTCCTGCCTCCAGGCTATCCACTGTGTCCTTGAGGACAGGGACCACATTTTGCTTTTCTTTGTATTCTTTCCAGTTGACCCGTGCCTAACACCTAACAGATGCATTATGAATTCTTATTGACTGACTGAGGGTAACTAGAGATTCCAAGGAGTGAAGTGAGAAGAGAGATTATTCCAGGGATAGCCTAGGCAAAAATATGAAGGTTGAGACCACATGTCAAGTATGGAAAATAAGAAGTAGATACATTTGGCTAGAGAAAAGAGTACGTGAACAGAGCTAATATGTCATGAGATCAGAAGAATAGTACAGAGCCATACTAGGAAGGACCTCAAATGTTAAAACAGAAGAATTTGTGTTTTTACCCTTTCCTCTGGTAACATTTCCTATTTATGCTGTATATAGTTTGCTTTGTATATATTTACATATGCATGTTGTTTCCCCTACTGGATTATAAGCTCCTTGAGAGCAGGGACTGTCTCTTGACTCTTTTTGTATCTCCAGTCTTCAGGACAGTGCCTGGCATATAGTAGGCACTTAATGTGAGTAAGGGGAGAATGAATGATTAAAGGATGAGAAGGCGCCTATTAACTAACTGTCCTCTGGATTTTACTTCGGGACATTTCTTACTGTCCTCCTTTCTATGCATACTGGCAGCACCATGAGACCATGATAAGTATTTCAAACTATCTGGTATGATTTCCCCTACCCCCACCCCCAGAACAGCACCTGAGTCCCTCTCATTGAGAACTCAAAGCACTGGATGAAGCTATTGGATATATTTGAGTTTAATTTCTTCATAAATGCATCCATTTAAAAAAAACACAGTTGAAAACAGAGCTCAAATCAAATTCAGTCAAAATGGCCCTAATACAGCCAAATAGGCTTCAAATGATAGTGAATGAGGAATAGCAATTGTTTAATGTGGAATGTTCCAACTAGGTCAACTTTGAGATGGAATGCGTGGAATCAGTGTGATACTGTGGAAAGAAGGAATCCTGACTTTAAATACAGAGAACTGTACTCAAGTCCACCTCTGAGGCCTACATGATAAGTTATTCAGGCAAGGCACTTCCACTGACTAAGCCTCAGCTTCCTTGTCTGTAAAATGAGGGGATTGGACCAGATGACATCTGCGGTCCCTTACAACTCTAGGCCTAGTATCATATGAATCTCAACCCAGACTTAATCTGTCACCTTCCATGTCAGTTGGCATAAGCTCATGACATAAATGAACTGCTTGATGCATCTGAAAAAGATGTGTCAATGGAAAGTTATACAATCCTTGTGTGGAAGTTAAAAGTACCATATGTGTTATATTTCTCAGTGTCATTCATTTTGATAGATACACTACAATTAGTTGGGTTCCAAGAAAACTGTAACTTAAAATAATTGAATTAACTTGAGAATGGCTATAGATAATCATTTGGAATTTTCAACAAATAAACTTAATTATCTTGTTTCCATTTTTAAGAGTTAAATTATATCGGATAAAGAAAGAAATAATTTAAAGAAAGAACCTC